>NW_023597034.1:12585499-12746847 GCF_011947565.3 Pollicipes pollicipes | reverse complement strand
AGTGCAGCTTAGAGTGCCTTAAAGGAATCACCAACACTGATTAAGTAATGTGTGGCCATTTGACCAGCAGTAGCAGTTTTTGGCCCACCGAACTAACCCCCCCCCCCCCCCCCCCCCCCACTGTTCCGCTGGTTGGATGGAGGGGGCGCGGGCCGATCATGTTCCCCTCCTGTCACGCTTCCTGGGGCTGGTGAGTGCGTTTTTGGGACGTGTGGTCCTGACGCGTAGAAGGCGGGTGAGGTCTCCCGACTACATCCTGCTTTTATCAGTTGGCCTGGACGCAAAGGCCCCGGCGCATCCCGGTGTGTCTTGACGCGGATAGTATGACGCCTTGCCTGTCCACTGCTACTACACTTTTGGTGTTTTTGCTGCTTCTTCCACCTACGGCACTTTGTAAATATATCGTTATCTGGTATCGCATTGTATATCCGTGCTCTAGTTTTATTTTGCATGTGCTTTGCTTCCGGTACATTGCAACGCATGCACCAAAATTATTAGTTCGCATGGAATTGTAATTTTTTTCATATGGCCCCGCACCTCATACTTGGGCAGAACTTGTCAGTTTTCCGGACGAAGCTGTTGACCAACCTGACACCTAACACCACCTGCCTCACCTAATGTTGATGGTGAGTTCGAAATGTCGCATGTCGTCGTCACACGTTCAATATTTAGCCAGTTCAAGAGGGTTAAAGCCTCAATTATGACAAGACGATTGTCTTATTTTCAATTCAAGATCAAACTTAGTAGACTCACACATGAAGGTTACCAATACCGTAACCCAACAATCATGTAGGCGGTTTTATTAGAATGGCAGGCAACTGAGCTAAGAATATGCCTTGATGAACGAAAAAAAATCAGGGAAAGACATTTGCATGCAAGATGTTAAGATATTTCGAACCCAGCAAGCACAGTTTGCATTCCAACACGCAGAACGCTTCGAGAAGCACGACGTATCTGTGGAAACTGAATGAGTGTCATAGGTCCACGAAGCACACTAGCATCATCTATAAGCCAGGCGTTGGTACCAGTGGCACCACCTAGGTCAACGGTGCAACGTCTGCGCAAAATTACTTGCAATTCAAAGCCAAGGCACTGGACTTCAAAAGCACACCTGGCGTACGACAGACCATACGTTTTTTTCTGACGCTGAAGGCGTTTCAGCAATCCCGTACATTCTCATCTACCCCAAAAGCTGCCTCTGAAAACCCCTTTCCTGAGGGCTTACAATGCTGTGGCCTGTCCAGCGCCCCACCGTGACGTCACAGCGGGGTTGCCAGATAAATTTTGAGGGGCCCTGGAAAAAGCTCACACTGAACGCTGTTTTTGCTTTCGGTTGGTAATGTGCGACATTCTGGCGCTGCAAGAGATATCTGGATGATTTCAAAGGTGGAATTTCGGATTACCTCAGAGTTTACACTGGCAAGGACTCAATGAAACCCAGCTGTCAACTCTCCATGTCGTTTACTTGTTATTAGACAGTGTATCATTTTGTTTTCACGGTGCAGTATAAAGTCGAAGGCACTAATAAGAATCATGATTCACATGAAGCGTTGTTAGAAACTACTACGTATTCACCTGAGCTTACGTCACGCAGTGTGCACATGCAATCATTAAAGCACATAGACAAGATATTTTTTACCTCAGACATCATTTCAATGGCAGAATTTTGTCGAATAGCAGTCCGATCTGGTGTTGACGAATGAGCCAGTGACGACACAGAAGTCGGAATAAAAAGGTTTTTGAGTGAATTAATGGAACCTGTAAGCGAGGGTGTGGTGTTTGTGACTAACTAATTTGAAACTTCTAATCGTATGTTGAGTTTTGGAAACAACCATGTCATTAGGGCTTTACGACGCACCCAGCTGCTGAGGCTTAAGGCATCGCCTGGTTCCCACCCTGGTAGGAAAGGCGGGCACTGCGGGGATCGAACCTCGTACCTCTGGTTTCCCAGACGCGCAGTGGTTAACGCGAACGCGTACGCGTTAACCACTACACTACCGGCACCCTTAGAAACATTCAGTGAGAACCGGGAGTCAAGGCCTAGTGTTTGCAAAATGACCTATGTGGTCCGCGAACCAGGGATTAGTCGTGATGAAAGAACCAGGCCAAACGAAGGATCTAAGGCCTCGTTTTGATGAGGGGAAGTGGGTACCAGAAACCAACATTGAAAACCAGGCACATGTCTTGGTAACATATTTCTGAGGACAGACACGAATACAAATTCAGTGGCAATGCCAAACGTGATATTTTATATTCATCATGTGCCATCATGTTCATCAGCATGTCAAGCAGACTTATTTTTTAGCCGACATCAGATTCACTATTCCTCGCTTGTGGGTTCTAATCCCAAAGAAAAATATACCAATCAGAACAATGCACCAGTACTATTTCAAAAATTACCACTTTTATAAAGTGTCCAGTGCTGTAATACCATGCAAATATCGTAAAAGTAAGGCAGTATTTGGTGGTCTTGTTCTAGGAATAGTCTGGCATCAGCCACAACACTTCAAAATTTGAACAGTTATAAATTGCCACATCGCTAGCATAACATGGATACCGTAAGGGACAAGGAAAACCGTGCTGTATTCGGCCAACACGTGAATCATTTTTTTCAGACACCGAATGTTCTGAGCTTAGTTTAATTTCAAGAGAGCATTGCATGGTAAATGCAACAATTACAGTTTATCGCGTTTTGCGTGCACCAGCAACTTCGTGAACCCGTGTATGAGCTTAGATAGCACTGGCATGCCTGCATATTATGCAGTTACACACCTACACTCCCGCACCAGACCCACGCACTTGGCATCGATATTGCAAATGACCATCTTAATTCGTCCTGGTGCTTCATTACAGCATATATCAGCACAGGTTAACCGATATTGGAAGTACATGACCCATTTTCCTGTCCATCCGGTTTCCTGACCACTCTACGCCATGCTCCTTGTATCACGTGCAGATCCTGCTGACACCACGGCGATTTGTCTTACCACGGTCAGATAAGTTGTCAAAAAATGATGAAACCCATTACATGAAAACCATCCGTCCTTAACGACATTTACGCGTATTACGGGTGTGTGTGTGTGTGTGTGTGTGTGTGATTGAGGCTTGACGACGCACTCAGCTGCTGAGGCTATATGGCGTCGCCTGCCTCTCACCCTGGCAGGAAGGGCGGGCATCGCGGGGAATCGAACCCCGTACCTCTGGTTCCCAGACGCGCAGTAGCCAACGCAGACGCGCTAACCACTACACTACCCGCATCCGCGTATTACGGGTGCTTGCCAAAATAGCGTCATAAGTTATAGGTATATAAACGCTTACAATTATCTCTTCTCCACCTCAGGATCCTAGAACATGGCGCCACACGGACCAGAGCCAGCCCCTGAACACACAACCACAGTGCGGACTCTGGGATTCATTGCCATGGCAATCGGGATTTAATTCCGTGACATGAAATCCCCCCACCAATCAAAGGATGAGTGCAGTGTCCGAATTCGCGGCTTATCCCAAAGCCATAGGCTCTACATTTACGGAGACCGGAGCGTTCTACCTTATTCTTTCTAGAGCCTTGTGAGATGGTTCGAGCCCAACAATGTTCCGTGAGAGAGACAAACATTGGGGACCCGAAGCCGTTCCAAAGAGACACCAAACTCTACCTGAGCGCATCGACGCTGTCGGCAGGACTGAGCAAGTTGGACAGCCTGCTGCTGGAAAACAACCGGATCAAGGCACTACCAGCGCGCGCCTTCACCGAGCTCAGCCAGCTGACTAAGCTCAACATCGAGCACAATCAGGTGGCCTACATCGACAAGCTCGCCTTCCAGGGACTCGAGCGTGAGTGACTCCGGCGGCCCGCCTGCCGCCCCCGGCGCCAGTCGGCTGCAGGATGGCAGACGACCGTCGTGGCCATGCGACAGACCATGTGACAGACCGTGTGACATGTGACACACCATGTGACAGACCATGTGACAGACCATGTGACATATGACAGACCATGTGACGTCGTGATCTGGGACAAGGTGACGCAATGTGTTGCCGTGACGACTGCGTGACCCTCAAATGCCTTCCCCCCCCCCCGCTGCACGACGTGCCGGGCGGTACGAGGGGTGACTCGGCACGCGCCGCTGAATGACGCCGCTCTGCAGAAGCATCCTGGATGGTGCAAAGATTGCAGGCAGGGATTGTATTTTGTAAATGAAGCGTAGCTCATTATTTGTGCGAATCTCATCTCCTTTATGACATCATTTGTTTCCCATGTTCCGTGCCCTGTCAAAGAAAACTGGTCACACACCCCGTACGTATGTACAACGTACCCTTCGTACCCTGTCAAACTGGCCACGATGGTCTTCACAGAGGTCACCGCCAGTTGACCCGAGGTGTTTTATCGCAGTGAGTGAGTCAGCGCAGTATGCAGCATCATGTGCGTTTGAGCTCTGTTTGAACCGCGTTTACCATTATCAACAGCTGCCCACAAGTTGCAGCCTATGACATCAGAGACCGTTCAGCTGCGTCACAACAGTTCCTACGGCTTGGAGGACGGCCACTTGTGTATGACGTAGGTACTTGCAACGGCATAGGTTTACTCAGGTAGATATTCTGCCAATGGGGGACGTGGCCCTGCGGGATTCGAGTCGATTCGGTGAGGATGGGAGACGTTTATCACGGTCAGGTGCACACAGAGGAATTTCATAATCCCGAGGCGAGACCTTAAAAGCCCAACTTACAACTCTAACACATGTCTCATTTTCTGAGGCCTCCTGACGACACCCTTTGGTGACGTGTAGTGAGCCCCGCCTTTCGCGCGCGCTCAATTCCTGTTTGTGCCGAGTGCCCAGGAGTCGTGTATTTTGTAATGGAGGGGGGAGGGGGGGGGGGGCACCCGCCCGCTTGTCTCCCCTTGTGTACGCCTCTGCCCACGGCCAATAGCTTTGTATCAGCCTCAGGGTCTCCGGCGAAATTTATGGTCGGCACCGGAAACCATTCTAAGACAAGCTCGGGGTAAGAGCAACAAGTTATATTTAGGCTGAAGTTACGGGTGGGAAGGTCAACACTGCGAACACCTGGAAACAAGAGCATTAATTTGAATAAATGTGCCCATCTGCATCCGCAAAATTTGCAAGGTTTCTGCTCAGCGGACTGCCAATGGCGTGTCCTATCTTGAGAGAAGTAGCACCACGACAATGCTGCCTGTGACCAACGGGGGCCCGTCCGCGCCGTAAAATAGTGAACACTTTGTCGGCAAATCGAACCCAGGGACTCTGACACCAGCAGAATTTATGGTTCGGGACTATGCCAGCATGGCCCGGAGCTCGGTGAACGAGTGCTCATTACAAGAGCCTTCCAAGCGGCCGCCCGCACTGCTGTAGTGGCCACGGCCGCGCCTGCCAGTGTGGCAGTGCGGGGCTAATGCGTCAGCCTTCCCTCTGCTGTAGTGGCCACGGCCGCGCCTGCCAGTGCGGCAGTGCGGGGCTAACGCGTCAGCCTTCCCCGGTGTAACAAACACATCCGACCCCGGCAGCCACGGCCCATCTATGGCAGTGCGGCGCTGATGCGTCAGCCTTCCCCGTGCTGTAGTGGCCACGGTCGCGCCTGCCAGTGCGGCAGTGCGGGGCTGATGCGTCAGCCTTCCCCGTGCTGTAGTGGCCACGGCCGCGCCTGCCAGTATGGCAGTGCGGGGCTGATGCGTCAGCCTTCCCCGTGCTGTAGTGGTCACGGCCGCGCCTGCCAGTGTGGCAGTGCGGGGCTGACGCGTCGGCCTTCCCCGGTGTAACAAACATCCATCATCATATCATCAAACATAACATCCGATCCCGGCAGCCACGGCTCATCTATTCTTCGAGCGCCCGCGATGATGTACGCCATCACCTCAATCCTCGATATTGGCATTTACCAATGCCTGCCCCCAGTCCTACCCAACCGGAGATGGTCGACAGGCGGACAGCGCCGGCTGTGGAGGAGGTCCGCCGGCGCCGCCCACCAGCACAAGCCCACCATCAGGCAGCACACCCCAACATGCGCACCACACACCCACTCCCGTGTTCTCCCCCAACCCACCCATTCACCGGAAATTAATGACGGCGCCAGGCCCGTCGGAAGGCAGCGGAAGAGCGGCCGACGCACATCCGAGTGGCAGCGTGGCAAATGGGCTGGGCGGTGGCCAAATCGGTCTGGCTGCCGCCCCTCCCCCCTTCACCCCCGGTGATGGCCACGTGGGCCGTGACGTCAGAGGCCGGTCGTCACGCGCACGGAACCACGTGCGAGATTTACGATCGCGTCATCGGTCGCTCCTCGAATATCCTACCCTGTGGCTCGCCAGACGGTCCCTGATTGGGTTGAACAGGAAGCTGTTAGATAGTTGGCCGAATGTCTGTCCGCAGAGACTCTGGAATGGCTGTCACTGGGGGACAACAAGATCTTCGGCATCCCCACGCAGGCGCTCCGCGGTCTTCACCGGCTCAAGCAGCTCGACCTCAAGCACAACAACATCTCCATCATTCCGGAGGACGCATTCGAGGGCTTTGGGCAGTCGCTTAAGTTCTTGTGCCTGCAGAAAAACCAGTAAGTACCCCCCCCCCCCCCCCCGCCAACTTGATAGAAATGTGACGCGTGCCCCCACCCCCCCACCCCCATACCCCTCTCGTATTTAGGACGGCACGCTCGGTGCACGTCAAGCCGGCCGGCTCAACAATACGAAGGCTACCCACACATCCATTCAGACAGACAGCAAAGGACCCCGGACCTCGGACCCCGGGCCCCGGACCTCAGACCCCGGACAGCTGCTCTGAAGACGCGAGCTGGCGGCGACAGGACCGCACCGCTCACCTCACCGTCAGCGCCGCACCGCTCACCTCACCGTCAGCGCCACACCGCTCACCTCACCGTCAGCGCCGCATCGCTCACCTCAGCGTCAGCGCCACACCGCTCACCTCACCGTCACCGCCGCACCACTCACCTCACCGTCAGCGCTGCACCACTCACCTCACCGTCAGCGCCGCACCGCTCACCTCACCGTCAGCGCCACAGTCTGAAGGGTGAACTGCACGCAGTTCATGACATTCTCCGCTTCGAGAAGTGCCCACTTAAGTGGTGTAGAGTTCTCAGACAACACATCCAGCAGCGGGGCGCGTCCGGCGCAGCTTGCCCGCCGTTCGCCTTGGTCACATCCATGGATTTAGGGAGATATCGAGTGAATTACGCGGGCCTGAACGGCACCTTTGCGGCGCCAGTACGTAGAAGTGCCACCTACGCCAATGGGGTAAACTTGCCGAGAACAGCGCGGAGGCGTCGCTGCCCTCAGCTCTGCTCCGCGTCAGTCGCCGGCTGCCCCGGCCGTCCGGCGGGCTGGTGAACTGAGGGCGTGGGAGAAGCGGGCCGGCCAGCTGGCCGTCCGACAGCCTCATTCATTCGCCCACCCAGCCCACTTCACACGCCCGCATATACCAGACTCCCAGGCGAGACGGGGGTCACCCAGCCCACCGACGCCCATGTAGGCTAGCGGACGGCGTCGGCTCTAGGACCGGCCGTGGGATACGCGGACTTGAAGCAGCCGCGGCGCAGCACTGGGGCGCAGTCCACACTGAGAACGGTGGCTAGCCAAGTGGCCCTTCAATACTGACCGCATCATAACATGTCAAGGAGGGTAGCTCGACGGGTGTGAGTTCGCCGTTGTTCATATCTCAGAATGGATGCCAGGCTGGGACAGCTCGCTGCAGCACGCACTGCGTCCCCCCGTGGTCTGCGGGACTGCATCGCACTGCGCCCCGGGACTGCGTCACACCGCCCCCCCCCCCCCCTCCGCTGGTCCGCGGGACTGCGTCACACTGCGCCCCGGGACTGCGTCACACCGCCCCCCCCCCCTCCGCTGGTCCGCGGGACTGCGTCACACTGCGCCCCGGGACTGCGTCACACCGGCCCCCCCCTCGCTGGTCCGCGGGACTGCGTCACACTGCGCCCCGGGACTGCGTCACACCGCCCCCCCCCCTCGCTGGTCCGCGGGACTGCGTCACACTGCGCCCCGGGACTGCGTCACACCGCCCCCCCCCCCCCTCGCTGGTCCGCGGGACTGCGTCACACTGCGCCCCGGGACTGCGTCACACCGCCCCCCCCCTCGCTGGTCCGCGGGACTGCGTCACACTGCGCCCCGGGACTGCGTCACACCGGCCCCCCCCCCTCGCTGGTCCGCGGGACTGCGTCACACTGCGCCCCGGGACTGCGTCACACCGCCCCCCCCCCCTCGCTGGTCCGCGGGACTGCGTCACACTGCGTCCCGCTCGCGGCGGTCCACACCTGAGGCGCACCCCAAAAACGGCCGTTCCCAGTCATGCAAGCCAGAGAAGGGCTGCAGGGGACGGCCGCTCAACCATGCTGCAGTCCATCGACCAGCTCAACCTACCAATCCCCAGGAGAAATCCCCGTCTGCAGTATCGAAGTTCACCGCAAGAACATAGAAAATGAATGAGCAACGAACTAGTTTTGTACGTAACAGCCCCACGGCACGTGCGCCATAATGGCGTGCGCGGTCTGGCGTTCTGTCCATTTTAATTTGGTCACGACAGCAGCCTAACGGCTTCCTCGTCACGTCAGCCTTAGCTGGTCAGCTCCGATAACAATTCGCCATCACCGATTACCTTCGGCCGTGACTTCACCACACGGGACACTGACAATCGCGTGTCGATAACGCGACAGGCGCAGCTGCACACACACGTCTGACGCGCACGCACGCACGTACGCACGCACACACGCACACACATCTGACGTCAGAACTGCCAGGCCTGCATCACGCCAGGACTAGAGGAGGGCGTGACCCCACTCTGGCACTAGCCCGCCGTCTCGCGGGGGCAGCGCGTGGCGGCCGCCCTCGCGCCAGCTGATGTCGACTGCCCGTCCACAGCATCAAGACCATCCCGCCGGGCACCTTCATGCAGATGCACTCGCTGGAGTGGCTGAAACTCAGCAATAACGAAATCACCACCATCCCACTGGAGACGGTGGAGAGCTTGCTGGACTCACTCGAAGTCATTGACCTTTACCGTGAGTAGCGGGACACACGTCGCACAAAGTACTGAAATGGAGGAACAAATGCAGTTTTCGTTCGCCTGACGTGGATGTGCGGGCCATAACCTACCTCATACTGCTAACTTGTGGTACTCATCAATGACTTGCCTATTAATCTGACTGTCAGGTAAAATTAGCGGGCATGTGATGTGTTCATACGGGTGCACGGTGGATAGAGGAGTGTCCATTACGCCACCGCCTGGACGGTCGCACTGCCGGGCCGGCGGCACCTACAGGTGTCCGCGCGCCGGGCGAGTCGACGTCCTGCTGGGCCGGTGCCAGAGCGTGTCGGCCGGGCGCGTGTTGGGCCGGCGCCGTTTGTCTCCATCTGAGGCGGCGGGCGGGCCGCGCCATTAGACGGGCGGCCATCGATCGGCGCGCGGCCAGGTGCGGTCGGCAGGCGGCGCCACCAGCGCGCACCCCCTCCCCCAGACACCGCCCAAAACACCGCCGGCAAACACGCTCCGCCGCGCCCGGCCAGCTATTTTCAGCGCGCTTTGCACCGGCCAATGGTCCCGGAAGCAGTCAAGATTCCCCATCTTGAAAAATACGCTGGCTGTTGCATTGCATCACTAAGTCGTTTCCAGAAGCGACTGGCACCCAATTCGGTAATACAGCTCTGAAGCACGCAATACCCGTAACACTGAGCGATATTGTCATTATCAAAGTTGCCGGTCCGTTATAGAGTCGCTCGTTTCCTTCTCCACAAACGGATGCTGGTGTGCATCCCTCCTTCCCCCCACTCTCCCCAACGCCAACGCACCACCCGCAGGCTCACGAACTTCAAAGCGGCTTAAATAGCTTGCCAGAAGCACGCATCCTCGATGCCAACGCGTCACAAACACTCAAACCGGATGTCAATTTTGTCCGCGCACAAAAAAGGCGTCCCAGGGTGCGAAACGTGCCGGATCGCGGCATGCGCTGCGAGGCGGTGCTTCAGACGCCGCCGTGGGCACCGCCTGCCACCCGCGCGACCGCGCCAGTCGCCGGCACCGAGGTCCCACTGACGAGCGGCTGCTTTCAGAGAACCCGCTGGTATGCAACTGCGAGCTAGTCTGGTTCAAAGAGTGGATCGACCGGCATTCGGACGACGAAGAGTTCCAGACGTTACACCACGAGCCGCATTGCCGCAAGTTCGACAGCAAGCACATTGTGAGCGTGAAGAAGCTGCCCGCCTCCGAATTCAACTGCCCGACCAGCGGGCAGCCGTCGGCTGCGGAGGCGGCCGCCTGGCCGGCGTTGCTGGCCGCCGCCTGCGCCGCTGCCCGACGCCCGCAGTAGCTCCACCCCGCCCTCCCACGCTCGGACAGCGGCACGTCCGCCGGCTTCCGGGCGTGACGGGCGCAGACGTCAGACGACGCCCAGCTGGATTTCGTCGCCATTTGGACCTGGCGACCCGAATATGGCGGCATCCTGGGAAGCCGATCCGAATACGGCGGCGTCGTGGGAGGTCGATCCGAATACGGCGGCTTCGTGGGAAGTCGATCCAAATATGGCGGCTTCGTGGGAAGCCGATCCCAATACGAAGGCTTCGTGGGAGGCTTTTAGTCCAGATTCATGTGCGGCGTTACAGAGGCACTCAAAGCAAAAGGGCAGCCGGAGGGGTTTCCGTTTGACGTAGAAACGAGAGCAAGAGAAGTGGATAATCGCTTCGGCGAGCCAGTTTACCGTCGGATAGCTGCGGGACCTTGGAGCATTTACCGCAAAGTGCGTAGAACTCTCCGGCACTCCAAGCTGAGCTGCGACAGCCAAACAGGGCTCAAGCATCTAAAAAGGTTTGTCTTAAATTTATCTTCGAACCGCTGGCCAATGAGGAAACGTAAAAAGGAAACAAGAAAAACTAAGCGTGAACGATGGCATCTTAAAATAATTACACATGTAATTATTTGAACTTATGCCATTCAAGCACATTGGGTGCACCTAGGAAGTAAGAAGTGATGGCAGAATCTCTCCGAGGGCATGAAGCCGACACGGTCGATGGCCCCCTAAATAAGCGGCGTAAGCGGCGCAGTCGCGTTCAGGCCTGGAAAATTACGAAGTTTCACCGACCGGGTTCGGGGAAAACCTGCCCGTCGGCAAGAGGGGCCCCAGCCACCCTGTCCGCCAGGTGGGGAGTTTCACCCCGTCCTCGCATGCGTGGCATGCTCGCCGGGCGGACCACGAGACCAGCGCGGCATGTAACGCCGCAGCGTGCAGGGAGTGTGCCACGCCCACGCCCGTGCCGCACACATGCGCACGCGAGCAGCCGCGACTAAGAGGGGCGCAAGGGGAGGAGGTGGCTGTTTTCAAAGCCAGTCGTGTGGCTTAGCTGTGTCAAATGTTCCACCGCGCACGTGCCCGTCTTGGCGCTCGCTGGCGACGGGCGTGTGCGCGCATCGCGGCGGCCCGCCCGCCAGGCCTTGCTGCCTCCGTTCGCGGCACGCGCATCAGCAGCTCAACAGCCTGCGCGAGACTGCGGTGACGGTGGCGGCCCGGCGAGCCACCGGAGGGGCAGGCGTGGGGCTCGAGCCCGGCCGGCCGCTGCTCCCAGTGGCAGCGCCGGCCGAGACTAACCGCGGCCACCGTCGGCAGGCCGCCACCGCAGCGCCCGCACCCAGCGGCCGACGCGGCGCGCTCGCTCGCCGCAGGCATCAGTTGTGATTTGCCAAGGTGTTACCGCTCGGCCGGTACAAAGATCATATCATTGGTGGCCTCCGTGTGTTCCGTCTCCGGCGCGGCTGTCGACCGGTGGCAGCCGGCCGCCGCTAGGCTAAGGTTTGCTGTTGTTTCGGTTGTCCGCTCTACGTCACTGCTGTTGCTTCGTCTCCTGCGCCAGTTAGCGCGTCGTTTTAGCTCCGTGAGCGTTGCCGTTAGCGAGCTATCGGTGTCGTGTTCTCTATTCCCTCCCTGCGGTTTGACGCGACCGGGGCACCTCCCACTGCCCTCGGGAAGGTGGACGGGTGGCGACGCTCCACTCAGAGGACGGCGCCGGGGCCCCGATTGAGGCCGGGGGGCGCCTGGCCCGCCTGCGGCGGCAGCGACGACGCAGGCCAGCTCTCGGCCAGCAAGACAAGGCCCTGGCTCATCCCAAGTCAGTCGAGATCGCCACCCCGCCACGCAGAGGTGCCCAAGGCTCGCCAGCCGTTTCGACACTGTTGCCGCGTGCGTTTTGATATAGTCGATCGTTATCGCTGTTTCCATTTCTCCGTCTCTGGTATGACCAATGTTGCGGTCCTGGCGATGATCCGCGTATTTTTCTACAGAAGTGGGGCTGCTATCGAGGCAGGACCGCATCATTGCTGCGCATACCTCGGCTTGCTATATACCTCTCAATTGTCGTGAATAAAGTACGATCTACACCCGACCGTCATCCGGCGCACCCCGACAAGGGGCCGGCAACTGGAGCGGGGTCGGAGATTATCGGCCATGACCGGCTCAACGCGGCCGACCACGCTATTGCCCGCCGGAGAAAGGGGTGCACAAAGAAGGGTACCTGCGACAAACCTTCCCAGTTTAATGCGACGAGAGCTCGTGCCGCAGGTCTTTCACGCGATTCTTCTCGTGTACATCACTAAATGACCTCCATAATGTCCACTCCAACCAACACTCGCCCCTCCCTTCCTCGAAACGCAGCCTGCCCAGTTATGTTCAGACACATTGCCGAGCGAGGCAGCCGGTCATCGCCCGGTGCCGCAATACCGGAGAACAGCCGACGAGGTGCGGCCTCGCTCATCCGACACCGGCCTGTCCGGCTGAGACGGCCGGCACCCCACACACACCCGGACGTGTAGCGCGCCGCCGCTGCCAGTGCGGCGCGCTGTGATGGGGCAGCCCCGAGCCGCGGCACACGGGCGGCTGGCAGAACGCCTTGCAGCCGACAGCCGCTGCGCTGCGCATGGCCGCGCCGACCGGTCGCAACGACCACCGCGGCTCCGGCCGAGCCTGCCCGTGTCGGCGCCGGGCCGGGGAGCGGACCCCTGGAGAGCGGACTCTTGGGGAGCGGACCCTCAGGAAGCGGACTCTCGAGAAGCGGACCCTCGGGGAGCGAACCCTTGGGGAGTGGACCCTTGGGGAGTGGACCCTTGGGGAGTGGACCCTCAGGGAGTGGATCCACGGGGGGGGGGGTGACCCTCGGGGAGCGGATCCTTGGAGAATAGACCTTTGGGGAGTGGACTCTCGGAGAGCGGATCCTTAGAGAGCGGACCCGTAGCGGTGCCGGGCTGGGGAGCGGACCCTCGGGGAGCGGACCCGTGTTGGTACCAGGCTGGGGAGTGGACTCCCGGGGAGCGGATCCTCGGGGAGTAAACCCTCGGGGAGCGGAACCGTGTCGGTGACGGGCTGGGGAGCGGACGCTCGGGTGCTGGCTCGCAGCCCGGCCCGGCCCGATTCGCCTGCTATGAAACCGGCAGTGACAGGCGGCTGATGGCGCGGCGCCGGTCTCAAGCGCCGGCTGCTCACCGTCCCATCTGCGAGCCAGACATCCCGTTCACACGCTCACGCCCGCCCGCACAAAAAGCAGTGTCGGAGAGACGAACCAATCAGCTGTCGAGCACGCCGGCGCTGACGACCGGCCGGGCCAGCCAATTTGTCGCGTGCGCCGTGCGGCTCTGGTCACGTGACGTGCCCACACAGCTGACGGGTGGGGGGCGGCGAGGCCGAACTTTGTGCTGGCAAGCAGGCGGCTGACTGTGCCGGCCTAACCCGCGGGGCCGGTGCCCGGGGTCAGCCCGGCGTCCCAGCCCGGGTCGCTGGCAGCCGGGCTGACCTCGGCAGCATCACGCCCGCGGGAGGAGACTCGCCAGACGCCGCACAGCGCCGTCCGCCCAGGGGACGTGTTTACCGTGTGCGTTCCCGGCACCCGGGTTCTCTTGGCCGGTGTGCGGGGTCCGCCCGACGCCGTCCGCTGGCCCAGGCTGGGTCTGCGCGCCGCCGGCGCCGCCGCACCACCTGGCGCCACCTGATTTCCCGCGGGAGCGAGCGGCCGGCCGGGGCGGTGCAGCCCCCCGCCCGCTCTATTAAAACTTGGCGCCGTCCGACACGTCAGGTGACGGCACGAGGAAGGCGGGCGCCGCCAGGCCCGGACTGACCTGGACGGAGAGTGACAGCAGCGGCGAGACCGGGACCGGCCCGCCTCCCCGCAGACGATATGTTCACTCTGGAATGAACCCGTCATCCGCTGAGTAGTTGTGGGGTGGGCTGACCACAACGCTGCAGCACAAAGTGATGACCCATCACGTCTGCAAAACATACAGGTCAACACTGTTTACCTCACCTTACGTAACGAGCTGTTGGTGCTAGTCAGGCGAGCAAACGCCTGAGCTACCAACATTCACTGAGATACAACTATCCAGCAAGCCCATATACCCGGTGATTGTGGCTTTGTACCCACCGTTCCGTCGAGGCGATTAAGATCGAGTCCAGGACGTAGCCCGGATTCCCGGAGCGTCGCCACCACACGGCTGCCCTCTGTCGGCATCCCGGTGCTGCCACCCTGCATCTACGTGGCGGAAGGTAACCGTGATGGTCTGTGTGAGGTTGGCGCGCTGGTCTCGCGCTCCGACCGACGCTACAATGACGTCCACCATGGCGTCCACCACCTCCGAGCCGTTCCAGCGGAACACCACCGCCAGCTCCCGGAGTGCACCCTACAGGTGTCGCCGTCCAGTTGGAGGGGCTCGGCGGCGCAGGGGGCGGCCGCGCTCCTGCCCCCGTGCGACGCTGCAGCAGGCTCGCAGAGGCGCCGCACGCTTGCGCGCACCACGCGCTTACTCAGCGGGCCCGCACGCACAGCAAGCGCGCTGAACACGGCCGGATCGAGCGGCGAGCCGGCCTCTGGCCGGCAGCTGCGGCGCACGTCATGCACGGCGCAGCTGCCGGCGGCGGCGCGCAGGAAGCCGACGGGGACGGCGCGGCCGCAGCGGCCGTCCAGCAGCGGGCGCGGCAGCAGCAGCGGCCGGCCGTCGGCGGCTCGCAGCGGTCGGCCCGACCGGTAGGCAGCGTCGGTCGGGCCGGCCGCCGCCGCCGGCAGTCAGCCGCCAGCCCGGCAGGCGGTGAAAACAGCGACAGGTCGGCGGCCGGCGCCAACTTGTGGAAGCTGCCCAGGAACGGCGAGTTGTCGGCCACCACGCAGAACACGGAGTGCCATGGGGGTCGGTTGGCGGCCGAGCACCGGTGCACGGCCGGCGGTCCCAGCCGGTCGGCACGCGGACAGGGAGCGGCGGTGTCGGCGCAGTCCTACGGCGGCATGCGCGGCCCGTCAAACGGACGACGCGGAGCACACAGAGCTGCGGCGAACGGCGCCATCGGATGTGACCAGTAACGGAGGCAGGCACTCTCAGTTGGAGGACACCAATGTCAGTGCATTCAGTCATGCAACAATGTGATGATGATGCAAAGTGATTGTTCCGTTCCTCAATGCCAAAAGACTCACGTGTTGACAAGGCGCCGGCCTTACATTCTCAGCAGCATTCAGTAGTACTGGCTGATATGTCTGGGCGAAGCCCCGCGGGAACGGGCAGGAATATCATATGAAGTGAAAAATGCCAAGCATTGAGTTTAAATAATATTGCACTCACCTGTGGATCCTCCGGTATTATTGTTCCTAGTGTTGCCCCCAATTTAGCATGGAGCGTGCGGTAACGACTCCGTTTACTAAGGGTATCAAAGCACATGCTGCCAAAATACCCCAAAACCCTCTCCATTGCCCTCCACCAGCCAGCCCAAGCCAGAATGGTTGGGTTGGCTGGCGGAGGGCGATGGAGAAATGGTCAGGTCTGGGCCGGGGCGGGCCGGGCGGTGCGTAGCGGAGGCCTCACCGGGTCACAGCAGCAGTGAGGGTCGCACCGCGCGCCTGTCAGGTCACATTCGCAGACAGCACTGTCCAGCAGCACCGGCCGTCGGCCCAGGTTGAGCTCGGCCGCGGCGGCCGACGCACCAGCTGCCTGCCACATTACTGCAAATGATGGCCACCAGGGGTCCACAAGTGGGCTGCTTGCCTCCACAGCATGGAAGGGTACTTGTCATAATAACTTAACTAAGGCTAGAACTAAAGGCTCTCCTGTGGTTTTTGTGTGATAGGTACATAAAAACCAGAGCTCAACATGTAGATAATTTGCAAAACAATGTGCCTGAGCTCTACTTGAAAGTGAGTTAATGACATAGCATATTTTGAATTAAACTTACAATTTTAAATGTTATTTACACTTTTTGCTTTACTCTGTTGTACCTGTGTAGCCAGGGACATTTGGGGCCTCTAATTGCTTCTAAAAAGCTTTGCAAAATTACTCATTGCTTTTCACTTAGCATAACATTCTTAATAAATATTTGCCCAGTTAGGCTTAGCCTGCCACAAGACAGCATCACAAAAATAACTGACAAAATTCTTACCAGCATGAAGTGTGGTGAATGGCAGCAGCCAGACAAAGAGGGGTGAATACATCTTGCTTTATTTAGATGCTATGCACATAACATTAATGCCATGGACCTGGAATCAATATCATTGATCACTGATAATGAAAACGTAGCCCACAGATCAACGTACCCACCATCAATGACGTACCTTTGCTTCCGTCGAAAAAGACACCAATTTACTTGGCCACAACAACTTACAAGCAAAGGGTGCAAGTACCCACTTGCCATTTTGAAAGTCTCATGGGCTTCCTGACACAGCATAAGTACAGAAATAGTGCTTGCAAGCCATGTCACTTAACTGTTTTTTGCATGGGTGGATATATATAGAAAATCTGCACATTATGCAGATCCATGTGGCAATGCATAGCCTCGATGACATTCAGAACAACAAAAATATCTGTAGCTAGGATGGCTATCTGATTTTCTGTTCATTTTATGCTAATGCTCTGCTTCTGATAATGAGTTGTTTTAAATATGTGAACATGAATTGATCAGCACAGAACAGCACCACGGTAGGGATTTCTTTGTCTCCACCGAATGGTGACACACATCTAAGACATTCATGAAACCACACCACGCAAGCATGAGGACATAGCTCGAAAATAATATCCTTTCATCACATGGTTTCAATCCCAGAGCTGGAACTCATCTCTAAACTTTAAAAGCAAGTACCGCCTCCTTGCAACTACCACATGGTGTCTACCAGTTATTTCAGTTTCACAGGTCAAGTTGAATATTTTGTCCAGGCCGCATTCCTGTGTGAGGGCAACGGTGACACCATCCGGCAATACAACGGTTACAGGGCCTTGGGCAACGCAATACGCGCATAACCACCCGTACACCACGCCGCTTCTCTTGTTTTGTTTTGAATTTTGATCCCGGAGCAGACGATGGAATGCTTCGGTTGGCTAGATTCAAGGTCGTGGCTGCTAAAGTACTGCCAAATTTTCAAGGCTGCTTGCGGCAACTATTTTTGCGAGTGTGCAGGTGAAAATAGTATTGTCGTGATGGTAGAAAATGTAGTCTTTCTCATAGGTATTGGCGCACGTACAAAGGCCGGTCTAATTTCAAGGCTTATGCCAGCGCTTTACAAAAAACGGGTGTTCAGCAGTAATTTGGGACTTTGTAGTGAGAACAGTTCGCCCGGAGCCTGCGCAGCGGGCCCACCGGAGTCGAATAAGGTACGCTTTAGCGCACCGCAACGCTTGGGTAAGCAGTACACACACACACACACACACACACACACACACACACACACACACACACACACACACACACACACACACACACACACACACACACACACACACACACACACACACACACACACACACACACACACACACACACACACACACACACACACACACCACACACACACACACACACACACACACACACACACACACACACACACACACCTATTCACATTAATTTGTTTTGCGGGGACATGTGTGTTGGACCTTGTTTGAGGGCGCACATCCAAAGCAGACTTGTTGTTAGTAGATTTGGGCCTTGAAACTCCAATTTACAACTGATTTTGGCTCAATTCGAGCTTAGCCCCAGAAATATCTCGGGATTCTGACAGCGAGTTCTAACACAGCAAAGATTTCGAGATGGTGTAAAAATTTGGTTCATGGGTACATTACGCATGTCCATATTTGGCAGGTCCCCACATACCATGGCATTTCTATTGTGTGTGTTTACCAGCGATTGGATTGAGATTTTACGACGCAGACATTTGATATCGAAGGTTAGATTGTTCGGAAGTCAAGATGTGAGTTTCTCGATTAACAGATTTCACGTTTATTTCCAACGTCCACAAATTTTACCTCAGTTCTTTCAAGATTAGCCCGCGGGCATTAACGATAAGTTGGGTACTGCTCGATTTCTTTCGTTGAATGAAGTAAGCTGTCCATTGTAAGCAATGTGGGATTTTTACATGAGCTTCGATCGTATCCTTGTTCATCATCTGTCCTGCGTGTTTCCATTCTCAGCATTTTTATATGACAACATTTTCCTGCGATTAAGTACTAGCTACTGCTACTGCTGATGTAGAGTGTGGGTCACCTATTCTTTTAAAACGCGTAGGTTCATAAATGTCCCCAAAGTGTATCTCAAGAAAAAGGAGCTATTTTCAGAGGCAAAATGTATCCCTGGACGTTTTAAGCTCGCCCGTGCATCGTGTCCATGGCGATTTGTTTTCCAACACCAATTTTCTAAGCAGCTTTATAAAGCAGTATGCTCCGCAGCCCGGCTCAAAAGAAATGTCATACGGGAAGGAACCGCTCATTGAATACCCATGCAACATGTTTTCAAGCGTTGATTACACAACTTCATAAGCACCGTTTGTTTCACGGGCAGGTGGCACATATACGTTTTCATATGGGTAGGAACGGGTGTGGGCTCCGTGGGTGCAATGCCACCTCAACTGTCTCAGAATGCTTAGCATAAGTGTAATGGTAACGCATAAAGATAATCGATTCCAAGACTGGTTTTGCCTCCCTCCAACCGACGCACATGCAAACCTTTGAGCCACTCCAAAAGCTATGCACATTTTGAAAAAAACGGCAATGATGTATCTAACAAAAATGAAACAGCCGATATATGGAAATGATCACCGGTCCTGTAATTGGGTGGCGTAGCCTGTCATTTGACCATCAGTTGGGTCGCACTTCGCGTAACAGGAACAAATCGTTCAGTTGTAAATTTGCATAGAATTTTGCGCATTATGGATGTCACCAACGCAACAACATAAACAACAAGTATTTGTACTCTGCATGTTTGCACATGCACGTACACAATCGTTGAATACAGAATCATGCGTGATTTGTTTGACTGAGGGCTCATTTATCACGGTTACAGTCTCCGAGCGAATGCTATGGTTTCTTTACCAATTTTCACCTTCTCGCCGATCCACAGACGAAAAACCTCTGCGCTCACAAATGCGATCAGGCCTCTGTACAACACAAAAGCGATGCTCATTAAAACAAAGCTTTGTATTCTGCATCTTAGCACTTGATGCACGTGTAGGATTGTCGAGCACACAGTCACGCCAGTCTTGTTGGACAGAGCTCATTTATCACAGCTACAATTTTTGGGCGAATGCTATAGTTTCCTCATGAACTTTCACATTTTCATCGGTCCACAGACGAATCGCTGCGAGAACATCCTAATCTCCATGGAGTTTTGTCAATGGTGCAGTTAAAAATAGCATGGTTAACTGTGATAGTAATTACTGACACATGGTGCGCTCCAAGCCGACAGCACATTTGACAATTAGTACAGGTTGCATTAGCGCTAGCAATTTTTTTCAGCAGACGATTCACTTGAGGATCTTCAGCACACTGCAGGACCAGTCTCCTCTCAAAAGGCGTGTGATATGCTTCAGAGCATCCCCGCAAACAAGGCCACAGTGTATTTAGATTCATGCGCACATCGGAGGCCAAAAGTTGATGAGATAAGGCGTGACTTGGGAAACGGTCAGCTTGGGATTCACGTCGCTGATTGATGTTTGCAGAAACAACAGTTTTGTAAACGTTGGATGGGCGATGATTTTTTCGCGCTAAGTAGCCTCATACTGAGCAAATGTGAGCGCTGGGAAAACAACTGACGAAAGAACATGTTGGGAAGTAACCGAAGGCACGCTAGTGGTCAACAATGTCACTGTGAAAGCTAGCGCCATGTTCTTGATCTTACGTACAAAGACTGACTACATGCTGGCCCCAGCGATGCACCTTGGTACATAACAACCCTAGCGCCCGAAGTTGGTCGTCACGGCTGAACCTGACGCTGAATACACCGGGACCCGCTGCAAATGTCTCACAAGGGAGCGGCGCCGAAGGGAAAAATTAAAACATGGATTATTAGGCCCACGAGGAGCAAAATTCGTGTGCATTGTTTACCATGACATGGGTTTTGTCTCTTTTGCCAGTTCTCAAAATAGGAGAGGTGAAATAACAAAAGCGTAAAACGGACACCGAAATTGAAGACAGGGGTATTGGGGTACAGGGGCCTAGGTGGAGCACAAAAGGCACAAGCCCCCATCACCCCTTGGTCTCGTAGGAAACGGCGATTAAGGGCCCGATTTTAGGGCCCGAAGGGCCAGCCGGAGAAAGTACTCAAGTGTCATTCCGACCTCCCGAATTGATGAGGATATAGGGCCTGAGGGCCGATTTTCCACTGCGGCAAAGCCGGGGCCCGACGATTTACACCAGTCGGGGTCCCTGCATCCTTCAGGGGCCACAGTCCCTGATATGCAGCCCTATGTTGGCAAGGGGTCCAAATCGGCGAAGGACAGTGTTTGATGAGGCCGAGGAGGGTCCCGGGTATCACCGAAACCGACGATCAAGAGCGCGATTGGAGGGCATGATGGACCGACGGACCAGAAAAAAGATAAGAATCGACTAGGGAAACAAATTACTTCAAAACGTTTCCAGCCTGCCCGGTCGCAATCTCTGAAGAACAGCCTTGGTCGGGGTTGCAGTCTTTGTATGACGGAACGGCGTTCGGCCACTTTAAGCAACGCCAGGGGATGGGAGCCATGCGCGCTAGAATGGCCGTCGTGAAATAATGTTTCCGAAAATCTTTTAAGATAAACCCTTACCGTATAACATTTAACGGTGGCATATCGTTTGTCTGTTTTTTATTACAATTTTGAGGTTTTCCACCTTGTTCCCCAAATTTTCTTCCACCCATTGTCCACCGCTTGCTATTGGCCGCCTTGCTGACGCCGAGCAGCCTGTGGGGCTGCAACGCCGGACGTAGAAGCTTTTGCTGCTAAAATTTGGGAGTGTCTACGTTCAAAACTACGCTACATTGTTTGTATCACTATTCGATTCTGATTGTATGTTCAGCATCTCCAAGACCAGCATGGGCTGGCCATGTTTATACAATTCTTGACGTCTTTCGATCTACAATCTACGTTCACCGGGTCCTCAGTAGGGCTCTGCACGCTCAGTATGTTAAAGTCATCCGTAGAACTCAGATCAAAATTTTGGCAAAGGCTCTCAGTCCTATCATTCAAAAAAGGGTCCGATGCGCCATTGTGAAAGTAAGTGCGCGGGAAATTTGCTACATGCAGTCGTTTGAGACGCCTGATTTCTTAAGTTTGCTGCCTTATCACATAACTCCTCCCACTTCCTACAATACGTAAATCACAATCTAAGCAATCGATTCAAGAATGTAAGAGCTTGGTGGGGTACCCTATGGAATGCTAGTAAATATCTCTGTACAACCAAGATCAAAATGTTCGAAAAATCTTGTTCGAAATATTCGAAATAAAAAAAATGTTCGAAAAATTCGAAATCGAAACTTTGAAAACAACGTTAGTTGACAAATCTTTGGCTTAATTTAGGTGTTCCGCTGTTTGTCAGTCCGCTTGAATTCGGTCATGCAGGCAGAGCCAGCAGACAGCTTGGATGTAAACTCGCCTCAAAGTGCTCTGCGGTACAACAGGTGCCAGCAGATTGTTAGTCTTTGCGAATGCTGCTTCTGGCTTTTGTTGCTATCTCCCACCGGTCTTTTCCTGGAGCCTCGTGATATTTTGGAATGTCACGAGGGGTATGCATTAGGGTGTGTCATCGAGAGGGTGCATCTTTTGGAATCAGCTGAGACAAAATTTTTCCTTGGCACACGGATTAATGATAAACTTGCAGGTCTGTCGCACCGCACCAGTTTTGTTATTCGTGAGGCGAGAGCAGTTTTTCTGTGATAGGCCAATAAAACCGTATTTGATACTAGCGCCACCTATTTTACGCACTGGGATCATCCTCCAACAAGCCTCAAAGCTGCCACTTTTTACGCTACTGGCACGTGGTGGATTAAGTATACAATAGATAGCATGAAAAGCACGAGAAAAGCAGTTATAAACAGCTTTTAAACTGACTCTTTAGTAGCAATAGTAATTTTGGGTAAAACCCAAAGCTGTGCAGTTATGAGAATGCATCAGCAGACCGGGATAGGTTCAAGTTCGTTATTGCTAACGCATCCTTGTGATGTCGATTGGCAATTAATGTGCTTTTTACGTGGGAGATACGAGTTTATTAGTTTGGTTTTGCTGGTACTCAAATATTTCTTTCGAACAATTAATTGCATAAGCATGCCGAAGGCCACACGGTCGCACATGAAACGATTTTTGATAGGCCACCCGGCTATTCTGTCCTACCACCAACTGCCGACCACGGGTAAGCCCTGAGCTACATCAGGTGGCTGAGCGAATCGAAGAGGAATCTCACTGATACCATCTTCAAGACCGCAACGATAGAAATCAGGGTTCTGTGGACCAACGAAGCAATCCCTGCTCATGATCTGAAATATGCAACAAAATTAAATGAGAGGAATTTATATAATACCAACAGAGCTGTCAGCAAGGAAGCAAACAAAGAAAAAGAGTGAGACAGCAACGCTGCCATCGCGAAATTCAGCAAGCTTCTTGATGTTGCGAAATGCAAGTGCAAGCCTCAGTGCTGCTTCCCATACCCAGTTGCCTGCACAATGTGTCAGGAGGAGGTTGCCATGAAGGACCGGTGCAGGCACCGGAAGCTTCCCTGGGGTCATATGACCGGGATACGATTGTGGCTAGGAAGGCTCGCGAGGTGCGGAGGATGGTCAGACAACTCCAGGGGTCGTCGCTCGGCCGCCAGTGAGGCGGCGTCTGCTGCTGAACCTGAGTCGCCTTTCCCGCCGAATGCTGAGCTCGCGTCGCCTGCCGAGCCAGCGCTGGCTGCTAGTGCTGACCCCGAGCCTTCGTAGATTCTGAGATCCAATTATATTGTAGATCCGATTGCTCGTTCCGGCTGAGACCACTATCACTGCAGATTATAACGTTAACGATCTGACTAACACTGCACTGGCGGTTGCCAGCTACGGTGGCTCGAACCGGGCCGCTGCTGTGACCATCACTGCCTTTCAACAAGACAGCAGAGACGGACTGGCTACTTGAAATCAAATATCGTAGATCCTGAGAAGATCTGCTGCGCAAGAGACAGAGCAAGAAAAGAGACGGCACGTTAAAATTTTAAAGCAATCCACGAGTCAGGTTTGACATCCTCTACTCTGACGACCGCGAAGGCAGGGGTTACATGAGCCGCACGGAGCCAAATGAATGCTATCGAAAATCACGTGGTTGTTATCACGGAGCCAGGCGGCCGCTATGTGGCTCATTTTACGTCCGAGTTCGGCCGCGCCCTGCACTTGTTCAACGAGCTACACTCCGTGAACCCGCAGTGCGACGGTCACATCAATATGCTCGACTGCGATGGCACGACTGTCAACACTGAAACGATAGGCAACGTGTTCCGGCTGTCTGAGCTGGCCACCGAGTCACCCGTACACTGGTTTATCTGCCAGCTGCACGGCAACGAGCTGAACCTCCTCCATCTGCTGCTGAGCTTGGACGGCACGACCACAGGATCGACATTTCTTCTGGACCCATCGGCAAGACCTGTGCCGGAGAGGTCTGGGAGAGGGACGTTGTGGCATTCAATCTTAGGTCGGGGCAAGTGCCAAACCTGCCGGTCGACCTGATTCAGCAACTGAGCACCAGCCAGCAGCTGCTGTACCTTCTGGCCTCCGGCGTTCAGAACAGCTTTGTGCGAAACGTGGCAGCCCAGCGGCGAATCGGACCATCGAGTCATATCAGCTAAATATGAAAACGCATTATCTTCGAATTTATAGAAATGAGTGTTTAAAGTTCATCAAGTATCCATTGATTTTGCATGTGCTCACTGCTGAGCATTTCCTTATTATCATACTTTGTGCCGTAGTATGCATGTTATTTGCTGGTTGGTTCATGCTTACTAGCATGTTTGTTGATAGGTGTTCTGTCACATTTAAGGACTCTGGATATCAGCATAATTGCATACACTAAAGAGGCGCAACAATTTTTGTATGATCCAATGCTCAGTTCGTAGCGAATTGTTCTAATATATTCGCTTTTGTTTTCAGATGATTGACACTGGCCGCTCGCCTCTATTTTACATCTCTACCGAGACCTCCAGCAGCGCTCTCAAGGACCTCGTCCAGTGCGTGGTCGGCCACTACGTGCCGGTATGGTCCGCCATCCGGCAGAACAGCATCTGCGACTTTGACTTGTGCAACTTGTTCCGGAGCATTGCGCTGCTCTGCGAGCTGCCGCAGCGCACATAGGTCATGGTGCAGCCAGTCCTCCAGCGTAACGGGTGCTGGGTCCGTACGGAACAGCTGCTGCTGGACATGGTGTGAGATGAGAACCACATGGTCCGCGAACAGGTGGTTCCGATCGTCGCGCCGCTCGTGAGCAGCAAACCGAGGGCCTTTTTCAGCCCAGGGTCTTCGCTAGCTCAGTGGCTGTGGGGTCGTCATTGTGAGGCTCAGCGGTCATCTCATCTTCGAGGCCGTGAGGTACACCGAACTGATATCCTGGCACGGACCAGTCACACAGCCTCCACTGCGAGACCTCAGCGACTGCGAGCTGCGGAACAAAGTGCAGGCACTGCTGGCTATCTTGCTCTTTCTGGTTCACACTAGGAGTGCGACGCAGCGCCGCACTGCCGAGGACGTCTGTGGCTAGAGCTAGAGCTTCGGCAATATGTGAAGCCCAGCTGCAACTGTATTTCTGCTACCGTGCGATATCTGCCAACACGCGCTTTGGGTTACCAGTGTGTGAACAGTTGCTGTTTGGGCCGGTGCATCGAAAACACAGGCTCGGCAAGGAGCAATATGGGCATGGGACCACCCTACCGCCCCTCCCCCTCCTTCTAAATGTCCTTGGTACAGGCTGCAGAACTTGCTGTATGTATTAAGTTGTACACCAGACAATATATCCTAAGTCATATGTTATACCCAGTTGTGTCTGCATCACGTGAGTTGTCTTAGAAAAGTGAAAATCTAAAGCAATACTAACCAGCATACTAGTACAAGTTCATACTCAACAGCACATAACGTTTCCACCAAATGGCAATCAAGGGGGCAATGTCTGATCCAAATATTAGACCTTAGACCGGGACATTCTCGTACGACGGCTTAAGGAGCGCTCGGTAGCATCGTTTCTATACGCGAAGGTATTTTATGGCGGTTGCCGCCCGCGGCTTGGTGTTACCTGCGGCTGCGGACGCCGCCCAGCACCGGGTGACTGCAACGTCGGGCGTCAGCTTACGGCAATATTTCGATCGACTCGCGCCTCACGAGTTTAAGTTTTGGGGAAGAACTTCTCCTAGGTCGTGTACTGTTGGACTCCTGCGCCAAATGATTTCTTTGTCTCACTTGGTTTTGTTACTGATGACACACCCTAGTATGCATGTGTGAACATGAGATGTGGGGCGCTCCCTTTAAAGCCCCAATGGAGGATTGCGTTTGGAAATAACTTTCTACGTGCAGGACCTCAACAAAGCGGCACGCGCCTAGCACTATGCGCACACTGAACTGTGATGTGTCGCTGTTCGTGATCTCTTTGCACTGGGGTAGAGAGCTTGTGCGGCAGTTACATTCCGAAACCTGTTGTGGGAGAGCTGCGACGCTTGCGTGAATAACGATTGTGTTACAATATCCCAGATATCGCAGTGCGTGTATGCGCCCAAAAATGTTGTGGTCTGAAAGTCCATTGCGCACATTCTCGAAACTACGCACATCTGGTTCATCAGCCACATGCCATTGAAAGATAGGTGTGCATTGCGATTGCATTCGTACCCACGAAACATCTTTGAGGCAAAAAAGCCCATCAGATTGCTGATTTGTAAGCAAAATTGTTGAGTCCTAACAAAAAGCAATGCCACAGGCGTTCTCACACCTAGCTGCGTAAAGCCACGTGAACTTGAGACGTGCGGTGGCGTAATATCTAATCTACCAAAAATTTTAATATTTGGGATCAATAATGAAGTAGACAGCTTCGTGCACACAATCACGGGGTTTCGTCAGCTAAAAAGTCTTAGATGTTTCCTTCAATAACCGAATTCCCCTACATCCTTAATAGGCGACAAATCACGCGAAAAATGCTAACTTGCTGAAACGCCATCGTTTTGCGGGCAACGTTCAACACATGTGTATGCAGGTAAGGTCATGATTTAAACACAAAAATTAGATTTCAGACTGAATGCACAACTGCACTACAGCGATGCCGTCCCATGGAACTCCCACGGACTCCATACACATTGCAAAAGCAATTGGCATCTTACCTTTGTTTGTATTTCTAGAACGCTTGATGTATGCACGTCCCCACCACCCTTAACTTGCCCGATCACTGTCACACTGACCTCGGCAGCACTGTCCCGACGGTGCGGTTATCGACGCGTCGGCATCTTCTCGTAGACTGATCGGCCTGGACTCGGATTTGAAGTTACCAGCGCGATTTCCTATTGTTCCCTTCCCGTCATCTAACTCTGACTAGACTGACTAGTTCCTTCTAGACTCGCGCTCTGATGCAACAGCCCGTCATTGTGGGCACATTCGTACTCCACGCCACATCCGGAAAATTCCACGAGTCAGGGATGGCAAGTGTGGGCAGTGACTGCTATGATACAGGAGGCCAAACACACCCGACATGGCAAATGCCTTGTAGCCTAAAAAAGCCAGTCACGGCCAACGGCCCTGAAACTGCTACCGCTCAACGCAGTCAGGGACTGAAACAGCCATCGGCCCAACATGATCAGGAGCCTACTTACCGCCATAGCGTTCGGCCCAGACCACCGTTCTCAGTGTCATGGCACAGGCAGACGTTCAGTGTCTTTATACAGTTAGGGGGCCTGATACATCCACGCGCTCAACGTGCCCAGGTGCTCTGAGACAGTTGAAGCATTAACGGCCAGGGGCCCCGTCATGTTGAGAGGTCAGCAAGGCCAGGAGTTCCGACACAGTCATGACCCATAACGGTCAGGACTCAGCACAGACGAGGACCCCGCCACAGCCATAGACCTCCAAACTTATGAGGGCTCCGACACGACGAAGGGTCCGACTCAACCGGGGCGACGTGTTCAGCGGCCCAACACGATCCGGGCTCCGACACCGACACTGGTCATCACTGTCGCTGCGCCCCCTGACGTATGGAAGGGGCCCAAAAACGGTCATAGGCCCCGACATCGACATCGCCGAAGTCAGGGACTTGCTGCAGTCGGGGACTTCAAACGACAAGGTTCCAAACGACAATCACGGCCAGGGGTCTTCGACACGGTCAGGGATAAAATAAATACGGGACAGACGTTATCAGGGGTTACGACACAATGGGGGTTAAAGCAAAGCCATCGGCCTCATATCATCATATATCTAGACATCGCTAAGTGTTACATACGATCATTGACGTCCGCAAGAATATCAACAACGTCTAGAACACTGAGCAGGTCATGGGCCGGATATCAACAAAGCTATCGACCTGTCAGGGGTCCGAACCACGGACCCTGGCGTTGCCTTTGAATTGCACCCATGGCATAGACCAATTCACTAAGTGGATTTCCCCCTGTTTACGTCAGCATACACTCAGCTGACCAATATTTGTGTTTATGTGTCACTCCTGGTATGTGGGTACATTCAACATACGGGAACTTCCCAACCACAATCGGCTCGGCCCATTTATTTTACATTACACACATTCCTTTGAAAATAATGTTCCACATTTGAAGATATTGAGGTAGATATCTGATATGATGGGATCAGCTTATTTGTAACTATTGGTAAGCTTTCAATGTTAAAAAGCGACGCTAAGTAGCAAAATTTCGAAGTTTGTAAAATGCGCCCCATTACGTCATTGTTTGATGGCGTCATGGAATGGTTTTGTGACGACAGCAATACCTAGCAGTGTCTGGCAGCCGGACCTAAAGAATATCTCGAAACACACGAAAGCTGACACTGGCCGGCCATTCTCGTCGCGGGGGCTGCGCCGGGGGGCGGATTGGTGGGTGGTTTGTTTTGGATTTTTGGTCTTGGTGCTGGCCGTAAGAAAAGCTTTGGTGGACTGTTTGACATATACAACGTAGTAATCGCCAGCTTTATGGAAGATTTTTCATATCAAAGCACGATATGCTGTGCTGTCGCTGTTGCTGTTATGCTGTTGATCAGTTTGTCAATACTGTGTTGTCGACCCATCCTTGCCTGCAGCGCTGTAGTCCAGACATTGATGTCATGTGATGTGCACGGTAGCTACTTTCGTTATTGTTTGTAACTGGAATGTGGTGTCATGCAAAAATTAATGAATTTGTAACGTTACTATGAGTTGGCTGTCAATGCACTGCTGTTGCTATGGCAAAGATGGTTAGGGTGAGCTACCAAGAACGTTTTTCTTGCTTAGGATTATTTATGCATTTAATAGTTAATCCTGATTAACCATTGTGGTGCAATGACATTCTTGCTGTTGATAGTCCCTTGGCATTGTTAAATCAGTTGTTACCAGTCATTCATAAATAATAAGCTGCTGTCTCATAGGCTTGAAATAGAGTAGTCGACCAATGTGGTACATCGCGTAATGGCACAGGTCGACAGCGCCATTGTGGCACTACCTCAGTGCTGTCCTGTGGCATGACGTAATGAACAGCCATATGGTTTTTGTACTGCAATCCATGCTGCTTTCATAATGAATTCCATCATCAAAAGATGGGTCGAGCTTTCTGTCTTGTATTGACTCCCCATGTGACATATGGCTCACCAAAAACACATGATTTAAAATACAAATCACTTTCAGCAAAGCAGACAACCAATAAGTGACATGACTTGCTCAGTCTGTCTGGGGAATCCACAAATTGTAGGTGAGAAAGATACAAACACATCTTTCACTTCCACTGTTATGCAACATGCTACAGCGATCAGGCTGCTTTCTAAAAAGTAATCATAAAATTTGACGTGTGGTGAAATGACAGTGCAAGCACGCTGGCCTTGCACAAGACTGGAGACATGACAAGTGCATGTAGCTATGGTTGGTTGAGCAAAATGCAGGGAAGGGATGAAGCTGCCAGTGCACAGAAGGCTCATGATAACAATATTATTAAGTGCTATCCAAGACACCAACAGCAACACTTCTCCACCTTTCTCAGCACCCCGCATATCACACGAGTTGCAGTGACTGACATTGGTAACTAAGAGCAATGCGAGCCTGCATACAAAATGTGTGAGGGCAGTGGAATGTGCATCGGTAAAAGTTAGCACTATATTTTCAAAACTTTCAGGAAAAAGCAGTTTTGAGAAGCCATATCATGTGAGCCTATACTGAGCATGTCCAGTAAGGAGCTGCTCGCACCAACCCCTACTGCCAAAATGAATCGCTGATATAGTGACATGCAAATTACATGATGTGATACCTCATTAGGTCCAAAATGTTGGCAAGATCATGTTATAGTATGAAGTTGTCTTCGTACATCCCTGCAACATGGGTGCTAGTGTTTTCCTTGGTTTGCCGGCACTCGTTTGTCATGTTCAAACACAAACATAAAGGCAGAGGCAGGTATCGATATATTGCATTTTATTTGGAGCAAAACTATGTAATGAGGTATGATCATCCGGGGATTTTTCCGGCACTCTTCCCTCACCATTACAGTGACGTCACAAAGTCGCAGCCTGGCATCACTGCGCCGCCTGCATTACCTTCGCGTCTGCTACACCGGTGCACCTACTAACAAATGCATCGGGTGATCGACACAGGGCACTTCAAGAAATACTATGAGGAAATATACAAGGGGATTTTTGTCACGCCTGTTGTAAAACAGCGAACTCAGGCCTAGGAACCAGGAACACATGTGCCATGGCACTCCCATTTGCTGAGAATGCCAAACATTGAGTCTATGGCGATGCACTGAAGTTGGCCAGGCTAAAGCTCCTTAAATGCAGGTTAGCGAACCTGCCCAAGGTCCAGCCACTGCCAAAGGAAGAACTGAGCGGCACCAGGATCATCATCCGACCTGTGGCGTTGAAGCTCAGCACCACACACAATAACGCGCTGGGTTGCAATGATGTGCGATTGACGCAGTTGGAGACGACGGAAGTAGTATGCTGCATGGTAGAACATAAGACATTATGGGCATTGCACTTTGTGTCAACTATGCCACGAAGCCTCCGAAGGTCGTGGCGCATGGCGTATATTAAGATTATTTCCGTCACGCCATGCAGCCAATATATCGAACACACGTATGACTCATAAGTCGCCGTATTTTAATAAAACGATCCTTGCACCCAGCATACACTTCATTGTGCACATTTGGCGAGGACCCAAAATAAGCAGGGGGGGGGGGCGAGAACACAGCCATAAATTTTTCAGCATAAGTCCAGAGTTATACGATATGATAACCAGTCTGAAATAACCCAAATGTTTATGTGCGAAGGAACCGTCTATGCCCCAGACAGACACACAAGCATGTAAGACAAAATAGAACGCGTAACGATGCTTATTTAAGCTCACTTTCGTATGCTCACATAAGCACAACGATGTTCACTTCGCGCTGTCCATCTGATGTCGCACCTGTTAAGCTGCGCGCCTGGCAGCAGCTCGCTCAGTGCCAGCCTGATTAAGCCATCTGAGGTGCAGATGGATGCGCGTCCTCACCAGCTTCCGAGTAATCCGCTTTTCCAGCGCAGAACTTTCTCAGCAGGAGGTTTGTGGGGCGGTCCATGATGCCAATGTCTCAGTCCATGCCTCGGTCCATCGGCAGTTGGAACACGATCTCGAAAGCCTCGATAACGCTCGTCCAAGCTGGCAAAAGCACCATCAGACCACCCTGTCTAATCGTGTGTATCCAGCTGTCTGGCACACAGCTGGGTGGTGCCTCTCGGGTCGACTGACCCATACTTGGATCGAGGTGTTTGCACTTGACCGCCACGAAGCCCGCAACTAAGGCCAGCGCCTCGTGCTCGATGTGTGTGTCCTTGTCCATCTCGTCGCCACAGCGGGACCATTTTTGGTCCTCTCGCCGTCACCGTCATGGAGCTTGCCTTTGCCCGACTCGTTGAGCCCGCCGTTCTCGTCCACTTTATTCAGGACGGGCATTGAAGGCATCGCGGCTGCTTGCTGGTAGGCGGCCTCTACGTCGTCCGTATGCGCTGCCACTTCCCCCTAAGCTGTATCTTGGATCTGTGACACAACGAAACAGTCATTTTTGCGCATCATCAGGCGCATTAATCAGACCCTTTTGCAAATCACCGGTTTTGTTTTTTATTACGACAACAAAACGTCTTGGACCCGGACATGCCCATTATTTCGCTATCGCATCCTTGTTTTTTTACACAGCCACATTTATTGTGGTACAGCGTGACATAATCCGAGCGGGTAGGAGGGACGGTCAACGGCCGACGAATACTGCAGTGCTTGCACCACTCTGATATCTCCCGCTCCTGGCCATAACCACGGATCTGTCTGGATGGATCCGTTTCATGGTCCCATTTCATTGCATCGGCTGCCCGAGGAGGCTGGCGCCGCCATTACTGTTTTTCGACGCAAAAATACACGAGAACAGCACGGCCCTCCGCCTCCATTCGTGTCTGCCTGTGAGGTTCAAGGCCTATGGTTTAGGCGCAGCAGCGGTTTTTACCACGATATTACTGTATGTAATTCCGGAGCTTGGCGGCCAGGTGAATAGCCTTAATTTGAAATATCAGACGCTACCATGAACAGTAACACGAACAGCCCAAAAGTGGTTCAAAAGTAACAAGGCCCGCAAAAAGCCGAGTGGACATGTACGGTACGCAGGTGAAAGGACTGTTTAGGGCACCAGGGTAAACCAATATTAGTAGCTCAAGCTCAGTCCAAAAATGTCGTCGCGAGAGGAGGAGAGCATGCCCAAGCCCCCCCCCCCCCCCATTGTTCTTCCCAATTTTCGTCCGTAGAAGTGATCTCCGAACGAGAAAACATTATCCTGGAGATACTGTTCTAAAAGACCACAGATATCCTCTTTTGATAGATCGAATGCATTATTTTCATTGAAATGTTGGTCTACCTTAGCTTTAACGGCAGCTTTAACGGCCTTAACTTTATAATATTTTTAGACCAATTTGAAACGAAGACCCTGGCCACCAGCTCATTAACATTAACTTTTTTAGCTGGATGCATCGATGATTATGTTTGGGTATGGACGCACGGACAGCGTGCCCTTGAGGAGTTTTTGGAGTTCATGAGCCACCAGTATCCAAATCTAGCTTTCACGATGGAGCATACAGGGGGCGGAAAGGGGTCCCATATTTGGATACGCTAGTAACGGTGGAAAGGAGGAACAACCGCGCGACGTTTGAAACGGAGCTCTTTATCAAGCCAACCAACTCTGGTATCATGCTGCACTGCGAATTTGCGCATCGAGCTTCCACTAAGCACAACATAATTTGTAACATGTTCCATAGGGCTCTAAACAACTCATTAAGTAGTGAAAAGGAAAGAAAGAGCATAAACAAAATATGGGCTTTACTGTTGGGTAACCGATATTCTCCGCAGCTTTAAGGCAGAACGTTGAAAGAAGTAAAAGTCTAGAGCGCGTGGAGGGATGGGTGGTAGGAGGCGGGAACACGTCCTATCGGAAAACGGTTTCTTGACGCTACCTTACATAGATGAGCATTTGCTTTGGAAAATCAAACGCCTTGTTAATAAGTCAAAATTGCGCCTACGCATAGCTTGGAAAACGGCAGTAAGCTGGTGAAATCTTCCGTCTTGAAGCCTAAGTGCTCGGGTAGCAACAGATGCTATTTACGCAGTTCTGAGTTTCAAGGGTCTTGCACGCAAAAAACGCGGTGTGCGAAATCAAGTGTAAACTGTGCGAAAAACATGGGACGGACATAGTCTATGCCGACAAGTCCATGCACCATATTCGTTTGAGATATAATGAACACCTGCGAGACGCTAAAAAAAAAACAGGGAATACCCCTTTCGATGACCAGTTTTTCGCAAAACACGCTCAGGCTGCAATCGATGGACGTATGCAACCCAGGGAGGTATGGACCCCATGCCCCTTTTAGATCTCAAGGTCATCTACAGAGCACAGGAAGGAAAATAAGCAAATCTATTCGTATAAAAAGTAGGAGACCAAATTCTGATAAACTCATCATGACCGATTATACGAACGTGATATGTGCCTTTATGTGTGATGTGTGCTACCCTAAAATCATTTGCATGTGTAAGTGATGCCTGACGCGTTGTGCCATGTCTGTTCAACTGAAATCGTTTGTACGCATAATTGATGCGCGATGTGAGATGCACACTTACTTCAAATCGCTTGCATGTTTGAATGAAGCGTGATACGTGATGACTATTGACTTGAATTTGTTTGCATGTACACGTATGTTCGCGCATCATAATCCTTAGATAGGCACTGTATCGTGGTAATGGCTGGCAATCCCTCTTTGCTTCATTCTCTTAATATTGGTGTGCTGTAGAAACTGTGGCTTGCTGTTTAAAAAAACCCTGAAAAATGGGGTAGGATCATTGGCGAGCAGTTTTGAATTTACTTCTGCTATTGTTTCAATAAAGGCATGTTGCCGAAATATCAACCCAACGATATCTCCATTCTCCCTGTCTTTTCTCCGAGGAACAAGGCTAATGCTACTGCCTTATATATGTGAATAATGTTCCTCGCTAATGAACCGAACAATTTACGTAACTCGCTTTGCTTTCATTAAACCATAAATCAGCTCTATAGCCATTGATGGCTTAACCTGGTTTCATTACCACGTTTAAGCTTAATCTGGTAATGTTTCAAGCAACTTGTTCTCCATTCTCAAAGCAATATAGGCCAGTGCAAGGCCCTATGGGTCAGTTGGATGAAATATATCGGAATATGGCGAAATACGCGATATAATGAGACGTGTGCCATCAGTCAAAAAATGATGCATCCCGATATACTACCAAATGGATAGGAACAACGCACAACACGTGTCCAGTCATTTTGACACCATGGCAAGTTCAAGACATTGAATCACCCTGCTGCCATTGGGTGGATGAACAGTTTTAGTGATGCGTGACCTAAGCTGTCAGGTCAGGTCTGTCTAAGTCAGGCATTCCTTCTCTGGTAAAGATGACTTCGAGAACTTGTAAACGGCATTCGTTTGTACGTATTTTGAGATCGGTGTGTTTTAAGTTAGGTCAGGGCGTAGTTTTTTATTGTGAGTCTTGCGCTTATGTTGGCCTCGTGTTCCCTCCTGCGCGCGCGCATTATTATGCGTCGTGATGGGGATGTAATCATTTCAAAAAAGGCCGAGTTGCGGAGCCGGCGGCCGTGCGGGTATCTTAACACATATCCTAGAATGGAACGCTTTAATTGGGTTTGGTGTGCTAGCAGATTGCTTTTTATTGCACGGTTGCTGGTCGTACTGGTCCTGTCATAGATGGTCAGTTTGATTTCGGTATATTCGTCAGTCGGTGTGATATGTGTCCTGATGACGTTCTGCACAACTGTTCCGTCCATCTTATGTTACGGCGGCATTTGACTCCTGTAAAAAGTCGGTGGCTTCTTGAAAGTTCTGAAAGGTCTGTTGAAAGATTGATGATCGGGTTTTTTGTCGTGTGGCTTCAGGTTTCGTCGATTCAAGGTGGACCTACTTTCCCGTCAACTACGCTGTTCGAACAGCCGTTATTAACGAGCAGTTGCTTGACTCGTTCAAGTTCGTGGTGCGTGCTGGACCAGCTGGAGCAATGCTTTGGAGCGCGTCCTACAAACAAACGGATGGCGGCCGCGCGGTAACGCTCCGGGCATTCGCTCGCCGCGTTTGTACATTTGCCAGTATGAATAGGTTTGCGGTTCACTTTCGTAACAAATGGTCCGTTACTCGCAACCACATTGATGTCAAAAAATGGGAGACGATATCGACGCTCAGGCCAGTTATAAATTGTAAGAATGGAACCCTCTGCATAGCGGCCCCATCTCTGGCATCAACACATATACCACACACATGCTCACAGTATATATGTGGTTTAAGGTTTAGGTCTTTGAGGACATGGTTCTTCAGTCAGCACATGTACCTTTTCGCGAGCGAGCATCAGAGGGGTGACCCCATCGCCACACCATCCACCTGACGTCAGAGTTTTTGTATGCAGACAGGAAGGGTGCCTTTGTAATGCAATTTGGGACCATTTTTCAAGGATGGATCCTGCCAGTTTCTATGGTCGCAAGGAAGGATGATTGTAGACGCGCCGGTATAGTCTGGATCATTTTATCAACGGGTGCGCCTATGAGCAGGCTTTCTGCGTCTAATAAAGCAAGTAGGCCAGTGGTATTCCTAGACTTAATAATTAAGATGAACTCTCCTGTCGATTTCGAGCCACACTCTGCCGGTGTGTAGGGTTCAGTCATGGCCTTTAAAGGTTTTGTCTGATTATAGGTTAGGATTTGAGGTGTAAATCATTCAAGGGCGTTACCCGTCTCATGTGTTCTGCGTCTCTGTAGGCATAACCAAGACTATATTCACATGCGAGCTTTGTCAAATCCCCTGCTCACTCACCACGGCGTTCGCCGCCTCGATCAAGTTGCTAGTTTTTGCAGTAAATCTTTTGGTTGGATCCCCTGAGATACGGGTGAACTGGGAGGTGTCAGAGAGAGGATGGCTCATCTTACTGACAAAGGAAGCGTTTCCATGGTGACAGATATACTGCATTTGTGTGCTCTTCTTACGACAGTATGCAACAGCCTGCTCTCGCAACACTTTCTGGTTTTTGTACTTCCACCCACTAGCTGGTCTTTCATGTTTGGGTCAACGGTTACCCTGTTTCCCTTTTTTGAGCTACAGCATATGTTGACATAATAACTGTACCCCGACTCTCTCCTCGACATGATCAACTTTCGGGTATATATATATATATATATATATATATATATATATATGCATGTATATGTTTATATATGTTAGTATATATATAATTATACATATATATGTACATATTTTAGGATAGGGGAAAACAGGGCAAAATGAGGCACCCGGGTAAAACGGGCACCCCGCGATTTCGGCTGTTAGAGGTGGCGCCATCGGAAATCAATGGTTTAAACTAAACCTTCTCTGACAGGGGACGGAAATGACGTGCACCGGGCCTTTCTGTCGGCGGCCGTCGTTGGAGGAGTACGTGAGTTTTCGCTTTCAATTTTTTGTAATTATTTTTATGGTGATTTGAACGTTGTTTATTCCACGAGTATAATGAATCGTGAACTAAAGGGGGCTGCGCTTTGATGGTGTATGCATTCAGGTTCCTTGTGAGCAATTGTGAATTTTTCAGGCCAGTTTTCGTTGCGTGTCAAATCATGTTGTGTTGTTGGCGTCCATCGGGCAGAGTGGTTGGGGCAAAATGGGCACTCGGGGTAAAATAGGACACAAAAGGTCCCGTTTTGCCCCATCTGAAATATGACTATCGCAAGGAAAGTTTGGCTTCAATAAGCCATGAACACAATGTTTCAATGGTAATAGCAGGCACATGAGTAGAGCCCGAAACAAGTGAATCGATCCCGTTCCAGTTCTACGATTAAATAGTGATCAAACTACTGCGTCAAACTGGGAATGTGCGGCCTTGCGATTTGTCGTTTATGATTCATTAAAGGTGCGCTTGTGATTGCTCTATATTTATCGTTCCTGTTAGGCCTGATTTGTTGTAATTATGTTGTTTAACAAAGCTTATTTGTGAACATGAGAATTGTAAGTACATACCTGTGATGACTTGATTCAGTATCACGCAGTATCACGCAGTATCACGCAGCAACTAATTTAACAAAAGAAATGAAATGCCCTACTACCAACTAGTTATAGGCATGCAGTTAGGCATTTCGCCTTGATAATTGTACTTAATTTTTCATAGCAGGTAAATGTTTTCCTAGTTTATAAAAAGGAATGTAGGTACACTGACGGGTCCAGGGAGGGATGGAAAGGGGGGGGGGGGGGCTTAAGGTGCAAATGACCCTCCCAAATCCGTTCAACGTTCACGCTGACGTTCTTTTTTGCAGAGGAACTACTTCGTCAGACGGAGAATGGTTCGAAATTACAAGGGAAAAACCGATCGGCAATCCTGGAAGCAGGATACGATGGCAAAGGTCATCAAAGCAGTCGAGGTGGGAAAAATGTCCACCAAAGAAGCGACACGCCGCTTTCAGGTCCCGAAGTCGACTCTCGACAGACGGCTGAAAAAGGCACGGGCAATGTCAATAAGAGTGGCCTCAGAGAAGATCCTGGGTCGACACAAACCTGTTTTCACGGAAGCTCAGGAGCGAGATTTGGGACAGCACATAATGGAGCTCCAAAACCGGATGTTCGGAATAACGCTGACTGACCTCAAGAAGCTCGCATACGAGTTCGTAGACATAAACAAAATCACTCACCCATTCAACACGGTGACGAAGATGGCAGGGGAGGTGTGGATACGGTGCTTCCGCAAGAGGAACCCCACGGTCTCACTAAGGACATCAGAGGCCACAAGCATTGCTCGCGCCGCGGCGTTCAACTCAGTCAATGTCAACGCGTTCTTCGACAACCTTGAGTCGCGGATGGATTCTGCCCAGTTCGGTCCCACACGCATCTACAACGTGGATGAAACGGGATTCAACACGGTCGCAACAAAACAAGGGAAGGTGCTGGCGAGGAAAGGGTGCAAGCAGGTCGGCCAACCGACATCTGCGGAGCGAGGCACGCTGGTTACCGGTGTGATGTGTATCAACACTGCGGGGAGCTACATACCTCCAGGTGTGATATTCCCAAGAAAGAGGGCCAACCAGCAGTTGGGGAAGTGTCTTCCCCCAGGTAGCCTGGTGCTGAACCATGAGTCTGGTTGGATGCAGAAGGAGCTGTTCGTGAAATGGCTTGTCCATTTCATACAGCACGCTAAGCCCTCGAAACAGGATCCAGTCCTTCTCATACTGGATGGACATGCCAGCCGCACCAAGGGCCTCGCAGCCTCCTGCTGTGCAGGAAAGCAGGTGTGGTGATGCTCACCATTCCTCCGCACACCTCGCACCGTCTTCAACCACTGGACCAGACGTTCATGCTTCCCGTCAGCACCTTCTTCTTCCAAGGTCAGAGAACGTGGCAACCGAGAACTGAAACAACCCCGGTAAAGTCATCACACTGGCAGAGATGGGGTAGCTGATCGGGTCAGCCTGCGTGCAGGCGGCAACAGTGAAGATGGCGTTGAAGGGCTTCGAAGTCACGGAGATCTTTCGCACAAACCGCCACGTGTTTGGCGAAGAAGACTTCGCAGCGGCAGAAACAACGAACATCCCGCTGACCAAGACCGCAGACGCACCAGTGGGTCTCAACTCAGCGGCAGCTCCTCTGCCCATGCCTGGGTCCTCTGACGGTGATGTCTCAGTGAGCACGAACGCTCGGGAGTCCCCGGAAACTGTCGCCGGATGCAACGCAGGCTGGAATATCGGGCAGGGAAGCTCGACTAATGCCGAAACTCAAGCGAAGTTGCCCACCGCTGGGGTTCTGCCAGATGATTCCTCAAGCTCTAGCGATGACGAAGATGACGTTCTAGAAGTGTCATGCTCAACTGGACCGAGCCATGCTTCCCAAGGTCGAAATGACACACCCGCAAGGTCCTATGTGTCTCCCTGCGAAATCCTCCCTGTGCCAAAAGTGCACTCAAGGGAAGAGAGAGGTAAAGGACAAAAGAAAGGTAAAACATGTGTCTTGACTGGCACACCATACAGGGAGGATCTCGAGAAGAGACTCGAAGGAAAAGAAGGTAGACAGGGAGGAAAGAAAAATGACAATATAAGTCAGTCTAAAGGAAAAAAGGAAAAGTGCAGAAACTCAGAAACCGCAGCGCAAACAAAAGAAGCGTACGCCGCGAAAGCTTACCTTTGAGGAGTCCTCGGACGAAGAAGATGTAGCTTGTCTGTACTGCGGGTCCTTCTTCTCCATGTTCAAATCGAGCGAGTCTTGGTCGCATTGTGCTCTTTGCGATAAATGGACGCACGATGTCTGTGCAGGGATTGATGAAGAGGACGAGTGCGTGTTCGTGTGCGAACTGTGCCGGGATGACTAGGCAGGCTGATGTCTTGTCTAGTTTCGCCACTGGTCGTACCTGCTGACGGGTTCACTAGGCTGTGCTCTTCTCGTGTTTTGCGTTCACAGTGACTAAGAAGTGGACTGATGAGAAGAACGAGTGAGTGTTCCTGAGCGAACTTTGCTCGATGACTTGTGTGTTTGAGACTCGATCGTTGTCGTCTCATTGTGTAACCACCAGGCTGTGCTCCTCTAATTCTGTGTCTAAGCCGTGCAGCAATGGCTGTCGCCTCATACTAAGCTGTAATACACATTTGCTGGCCATTATAACTTTTATTCGTGGGATCATACTGAGGAAGCGAGTATGGAGTGGGATGGCTCGAACAAAATATGAGAGCCCAAACTTAAGCAACATAGCTATTGGATGTCCAGATAAATACCTACTCACCGAGCAAGGCATTTATTGATGCGTTTTCATTAAAAAATTATAACTTTGAAAATATTTAATTCGCCTATTCAATATCATCACTTGTCCGTTTTTCCCCGAGTACTGCTTCGTTTTGCCCCAAGCTAGGGGCAAAATGAGGAAAAAACATTGCCTGATTTTTGGGAGGATCACACTTTAACATGAACAGATATCAAACCAGCGCTTTTATAAGGGATAGACAATTGATCAGCCTTCAGTATCTACCTGCTAAAGACTTTCTGGACGGAATTATGAACTTTCCATATTAAAAACCGTTAAGGTGTCCGTCTTGCCCCGCTTTCCCCTATAATTATACATATACATACATACATACATACATATATATATATATATATATATATATATATATATGTGTGTGTGTGTGTATATATATATATATATATATATATATATATATATACATGCTCTATCATGGAAAACTATAACAACACATAGCCACTATCACGCTAACATTAGCTTCCGCCCAACACCTTGTACCTCGAGGTCTGTGCAAGAATTTAACCATTTGTTTAAAGTTGGCAAGGTTTCATTGAGAATCGGAAGCTTACTGAAAAAAGCACATCTATGAACGCTACCAGAGTGCCGTGGTGCGGCAAACGCCAGACGCACCGCCGGCAGATCCTTGGCAATGCCGAGGCTCTAGCGCGGCGTAGGGCCGACCGGTCCCGTCACGGGCAAATGTCACGACTCTGCGACTGGGGTCAGCTGGCTGGGTGACCCCTGGTCCGGTCATCTGGCCACGGTAGTGCCGCAAGTGGTGAGTCAAGTCGGGTCTGATGTTTGCTATATCAAGCGGCTTATCAAGTTTGCTATATCAAGGCTTAAAACAATCCAAGATTCCGGAGTTTTTAGTGACGTCACAGGAACGATGAAGCCATGCGGATACTATCATAACTCGGCAAAATTGCAAAAGCGGCGTGCGCAACACGAGCCACCGTACCATAGTGGTGCGACAAACAACCCACGGTGATGCGACAGACACTGAGGCACGGATACTGCAGCACAACTCTCACCTTATCATCCATATTGGGCAATTCAAAATCGTAACGCGGCGCTCCATGCGTCGTTTTGGCAAGTAAAGTTAATAGGCATTCTCCCAACATACCAACCGACATTACGCGCACACATAACAGACGCACACCAAATTTGACAGTCCCGCACTACCGAAAGCTGGCAATCACACACAACATCGGAGCGCCTCTCCCGCCTCGGCACCATCCGACACCAGCGCCAGCTATTTCTCGTCGCCCGGGACCGGCTTGTAAGGATTGTTGACAAGCAGCCAGTCGGCCAGCCAGGTGATGGGGTCTGCCGGCTTAGTTTGGCAGAGCTGCGTCAGCCCCTTCACCAGCGTGGGGCTAACGTAGTCGTCCATGTAGTCGCGCGCCTCGACTCCCGTCAGCAGCGGCTCCAAGTTTACTGCCGGAGAGGCGACACCGTCAGCCGGGGCCCAGAGACGCTCTACAGGGTCCAAACGCTTACGACCGCCTAAAAAATATACAACCTTACGAAATGGCGGCGAGGCCCACTCAACAGGGTTCATGCACAAGCGAATTGCCCACAATGCATGCTTTGACAAGGCTAAAAAGTACACATTACAATTCCGTTCAGAGAATGAAAGTCAATCTTTTCTCTCCGTCAAGCATTCCTTCAACCATCTTACAATTGCCAAACGTAATATCAACATTGCAATATCTGCACCCATGTCGTCTTGCTCAGAACAGCTAACGGCACTACAATCAAACCGTTCTCGATGACAGGCCAAATGACAGACAGACAGAGATGCTGGCAGTTAACTGTCCGCGAACATGAGTTTGCAACATACCTGAGGCATGCGGATCTCTGTCAATCACCGTCATGCCTGCCTTTTATTTAAAGTTTTTTTAATGTCCGACGATTGAATGCACCCTTCCTACTAAAAATAGCAAGGATAAAGGTATGTTGCCGAAGTATCAACGCATCTTTATCTCCATTCCCCTCGTTTTTCTACGATGAGTACGGTCATCACTGCTGTCTTAAAGGGCAGTTTTGACAACAGCAAACACTTCACGATGACAGTTCGCCCATCCACAAAGACGGAGACCTGATCCTCTTAGTGCCACCTGGCTTTTGGGATAATTACCAAACAGACATTCATAAATTCCGCTGCACATTGTTTACCGTCTTCGACTTCTCTCCCGCGCGGTTACACATTGGTTATGATAGGTACAACCCGCTTCACCTCTTGTGCCAAGGGTAATTTCCCAGAAAAGTATCACCTATTTTAGCCGCTAATTGAGCCAGAGATGCAAACAAATAAGGGGCACGTTCTTCGTCATGAAGAAAGCCAGGAGCACCCGGCTTTTATATTTTAGTGCTTGCTTTTTAATATTGTTACATGCCTTGCAGCCACATCTGAGCGCGACGTTACGTTGTCCAAAACATCCCCACCCCTCCTTCACTTACTACGCTTCCGTTACGCTCCATCAAAAACAGTATTCCACTTCCATGCGTAACACTATGTATAGGCGTTCCAATAGCACATGCTGTCAAGATCGCTTTGAAGGGGTTTTCTTAACAGATTCAATCGGCTATACCACATTGGTACAATCAACACATTTCAACTGTGACTTAACGCGGTGCGATGCGTCTGTCTCGCCCTTGTCTACATGTTCCCACGCACGGCAGGGGTATATTCCATGTTCGGTTTGAGGTCGGCTAATCCGGTGTGAGTACCAAATGGTTCACACCAGACACGTAACATAAAAAATCCAATTTGGCACGATTTACCACTTGAACATGCTTCCGACGGTTACGGGTTGAGCGTGTCGACGGAGTGTGGTTGGCAATGCTTCTCGCTGGAGAACACACCCTCACGTAACCTCCTGGACCATCACTTGAACACCAACAGATATAGCGCCTCTGAAGTAAGGTTTGGCGGCTGTCTGGGGGCGCCTGTGCGCTGGCAGCGGCCAACTCGTCGCCGCTCACCGTCAGGAAAGAAGAAGCGGACCTCTCGCTCAGCGCTGGCGGCCGAGTCACTGCCGTGCGCGGCGTTCTCCGTGTCGCTGGCGCCGAACTTAGCCCTGCAGAGCGAACAGTGGACTCCGTGGAAAGGATTAGTGACCTGGAGGCATCCGCGGTCACGCCACGTCATCAGTGCTCAGGATTTGGCACGCTGTGGCGACAGGCCACAAGTGTGACACGTGGTGTTGGTCCATCATACGGGGTTGTCGCTAAGTCACGGGTCATCAGACCAGGCAAAGCGTCTGCGCGCACAGGCTGTGCAGTTGAGGGCCTTTGGAATATAGCCTTATGTCAGAAGGAGACACTGTCGAAAAAGTTATTGAGGGGAAAATGTCAGCGCGGAAGGGCACAAACGGCCCTTTGAAACGTCATCTTCGGCACAAGAGTTCACGATGAAGAGTGTTAGGAACTGTTGCAAAATATTGTAGAATGTCGCAAAAGCGGTTTATGGTTAAGGTGAGCATCCCACATCTTTTGTACTTCCCAATGATGGTTACATCATTACGATTTGGTCAGTAGTACCAGTTTTCTCGAAATCTTCCTGAATAGCTCAGAATTTCGATTCAAAGTAGGCGACCCTGCGGGAGAAGCCTCACTTGGCTCCCTGCTCACCAATATGAAAATATTACATTTCATTGCCTTGCCTTTTGCAACGTGTGTGTTCGGTAATGGTTGCAGCACAGTAGTGTTAACATGGTGGTGTAATAAATGCCACGAAAGCTTGAAACGTTCTATTTAACTAGAAAACATATGCAAACCTGAAGCCATTACCCCGCGAACAAAACGAAACGCTATGCTTGGCTATGCTCTGATTTCCCTCCCACGGCGTTTACCACCGTGGCTCTTTTAGGGGCGCACTTTGGCTTTGGGAAACGGAGTATCACATGACCCACGTGACGTACTGGTTCAAACTTCAGCCGACCAACTTCTCGATGGCAGGCCCTTGCCCGTTGGGCTAATCACAAACGTCCTTTTATTCGCACCAGTAGCGGCGCGCATGGTGGAGTGCTTCACATTTCTATGAGACTTTGAACTGAGATAGCCACCCTCAAGATCATTTGGTGCAGCTGACATCCCTGCCCGTCCTAAAACTTAAGCCCCTCTTATTTCCAAGCTACATGAGCAGTCTACAGAGCAGAGCAGTCCAGGGCAGTCTTTTCCATTTTAAGATACACCAATATCTATAAGTGAGCTCATGTCATCATACCTGGTATTTGCTTCAATTTTTCAAACGTGGAACACTCCCTTAAAAACGAAGCAATGTAACACCAAGACCCTATCCGTTGTTGTTACGAGGCACAAGAGCTCCCAAAGAAAGATGTGGCAATCTGTCCCAATGGTTGCATAGTGCGGCAAATCATTTTATGGTTAAACAAAAGAGGGCACGGCAATAAACGTATATCCATTGCTCTCGCATGGCACAATAGCACGCAACGAAGGATTTCAGAAGTTGTTGCAAAAATTTGCAGAACGCTGCGCAATCAGCTAACGGATATACCAAGCAAGATAATCCCTAGAATTATGGTTATTGCTGTTGCGAAGTACAAGAGCGCCCACAGGACTTTTTATCCTAAAAATGCAAAATTGCACACAATGTTGCGTATGTTGCCCAATGCTACCCGTTGCAACGCGACACAAGTAATAAGCCAATCTAGGATCCAGAGACCACCAATCCTCGACGATCTGAGCAGATTTTCTTGCCCATGAGGACGCTTCGCCCAGACCACGGCGTTACAAACATGCTACAAGTCGGACGGCAAGATGCCCATTCCGACCACCTGGAAAGAACCTGACCTTATGATGTTTTGGATGTGATGGTAGCCTCTATCCATGTCTCTAGGCACTGCAGGTGAATGCAGTACGTCAGGTATGGCACATATTGAAATTTTATTGTTTCGCTTTGATTTAATATGCCGGTTTGGGTAGGTCTGTCACGCTAACTTCTCCGTCGTGCTTCTCCACCGGTGGATCTCGCGGGAGACCATTGATGGCTGGTGCCGGGGCGGACGCGCGTCAGAAGAAGCGCGGCCGGCCAGCCTTTCTTAACATTGATGCCCAATTTTGGATATGAGACGGCTCAGCCAAGCTCATTTCACATCAAATTCAGTTTATAAGAACTGTCAACGAAAATGAGGATCTTGAGAATGCTGCAAACAAAATGAGTTCTTCCTGCCAGGAGATTATTGAATACACGTCAAGACAGATCGAGGATGTCACAATAGGTAAAGCCTTAAAGTAGATCTTGAATGGCGGAGTATGTGGGGCCCAGCACCTACCACCTAGATCCCGGCACCCCCGTTTGGGATCGACGCACGCCCCTTCTCCGCAAGCATTGGCTAATTAACAGAAGTCAGCATGTCGCGAGGCAGGTCAATGTACGTCCGTTAGTACGTCGGTGCATTCATCCCATTGCCCACCACACGATGCACATCAACGAAGTTTCGCGGAACGCACGGTTCCTCGTCTCTCCGTCCATCAATACCTGACGCTGTCCGGGTGGTGTTTGATGGCGGCGGCCACCCGGGTGGGCCCAAGAACGCGGCGCCAGGCCCGGATGGCGTGCTCCTTGCCGAGCACCATCGCCTGCACCGGACCTGCCACACAGGGTACACAGGACACGGAACGCCAACGACGCACGTCAGAAGGCTGCCAGAAGTGGGAAGCAACGGGGCCATACAGCAATACGCATCACTAAAATAGTAGACACCTTCTTTAACAGTTGTGTGACAGTCACCTACCCTCAGCCTCAGACGATTACCTGGACACTGCACGTAAATCGCAAGCAATCACTCGGCATTGTCTCGTGCCATATCATGTGATGAGTGCCAGTTTAATTTGCACTTCACACTTCCTTCTGTGTAAAGACAGCACAGCATGTCCTGCTCTCGGTACCTGAGGTCATAAAATTGATCAGGTTGCTGAAGAATGGTTTGTCACGATGCTCCGAGTAGAACTCCATGGCCTGTTCTTTCGACAGCTGGATGCGACGACGCTGTGATGACACTTAGTGAGACGCCATCTACCGTGTCGTGGCGCAGATCACAGACAACTGCAGCGAATACAGGTAAGAATGCCGCAATAGACACCGGCAATATCTGGGACCACCATGTGACAAATGACGACCGGTTCGCAATTTCCTTTGAGCATGCCTCCTCAACAAAGTGAATCTCATTATACGGACAAATATAAGAGTGCTTGACAAGGGAGTGACGGCCGGACCTCCTGTACGAGTCGCACTCATCGTGTGACAGATAAGCGTCCCGCCTCCTGTTTCTGAGCATGCAATCCGGCGCAGATAACTTTGGGCACCATAAATACCCAGATATAATACTGCTTACGAACAAACTTACCACCGAGCATGAACAACAGTCGATTGGTAAATCACGTAGGGACACAAACCTGAATGATGGTAAATCCCTCCTTCAGAATGATCTTCTCAATTTCCTCTGCGTGCCCCATGGCATTTGGCTTTATCATTGCAAGTGTCTTCTCCATGTTCGTCTCAGCCTTGTTGCCAGCTGCCGACCAATAACGGCCACCTGCGGTATGACAGCTTGGTCGCAGAATGTCAAGAGAATAGTTGCCGGCCACGCCAGCGAGCAAGCGTCAAAAGGTGAACGACGTCGGTGCCCATCGCTTCCGCCGGACTCAGGCGCCTCGTTTCAAAATGGGAGCTCAGCAATGATTTCGAATCCGGCACTACTCAGGGCCTTCGGAAATCTAGCCGACTCGTGAAGCCTGTCAAAACGTGCCACTTGTATTGGCATGTGGCAAGGCAAATTCAGCACATCTAGGTTCAACCAAATGCGGCAAAATGGCTACCTCGATGTCAGGACTTCAAAATGGCTTCCGACTGATCACACACGCACAGAGCGCACAGGGCCGCAGCGCCGGCCGCGCAGGCCGAACGCAGGCATGTCATGTCATGTCATTGGGACTTAACGATGCACTCAGCTGCTGAGACTATATGGCGTCGCCCGCCTCTCACCCTGGCAGGAAGGGCGGGGACCGTAGGAAATCGAATCCCATGCCTCTGGTTTCCCAGACGCGCAGTGGTCAATGCAGACGCGTTAACCACTACACTACCGGCACCTGACGCAGTGACTGCAGCCTGCACACCGCTAACCCGGGACCCGCTGTGGCCTGCACCCTGACTACTGCTGGGCAACAGGGATCCGCCAGTACATGGTTCATCATACCTGCGCTTAGGGGCGTCGCTCTCTAAAATCGGTTGGGGGGTGGGAACTGAGCCGATGAGGTTGACCAAACCTACCCCAAAGCCTGGTTGCTCCCCCACTTCGGCCACTTTCACTTTCGTCTCGGTTGGAAAATGAATTTATAAAATGATGTTTTGATGCGGAGGAATGACTTCCCATTTTAAGGAAAGGATGAGTTGCACTTTTGTCAACAGCGTCCATGGCAAATAGATTGGTGAAGGTTTCATGGTAATGAGTGCTACAGGTTCGGAGCATGGAGCTGTTGTCTGCACCCAATTTTTGTGGTTTCGATTGTTTTTTTATGGTCTTTGACCTGACCCAAGGTCATCACGAGCTGGATGGGACAGGATACGGGCTATGGTGCATCAATCAGTAAAGGGTTCATGGTGATTGGTGCCATAGGCTCAGAGCACGGGGTTGTCTGCAACCCTCTTTTCTGTTTTTGTGACCTTTGACCTGGCCCAAAGTTACCATGTTCTGGAAAGGATAGGCTATCGACCAAGCGGCATTGAATGGTGAAGGCTTCGTGTCAATCGGAGCCATAGCCTCGGAGCACGGGGCTATCAACAGGCTTCGTCGACGTTAGTCCCTCACCGGCAGCGGCCACTCTTCAAGGGCGCGAATGAACACGGCCCAGTTGACCCCCGCGTCTTCAAAGTCTAAATGGAAGTTTCAGATTTACGTTGCAGGGGACACCAGCGCTAGCCATTAATTCCTTCCAAAGAGACTGGGCGAGGAACAAGGACTAACCAGCCCCGCCATTCCGAAAAAGGGTTTATCCCTACTCCCTACATTTGTTCCACATTTCTCAAAGTTCGGGGGCTGGGCACTGCAACTGAATTGCTGATGAGTGGGGAGTAAATTACTACGAGAACATACTCACACTAGTCGGCCACAAGCACCACACCTACCACCTGTCCTCGATATCCCTCCCGGGCAAGAACACGCCCACCGCTAATACCAACACGCAGCCGCGCGGCTGCCGTCGGCGCCATGAACGATGCTAGGCCAGTGTGCATTCTGGTTGTCATGGATACGTTGCGAACAGCACGTGAAAAGCTTGGACTGGTATGCTGTTGCCGGTTAGGTATTTGCCGTATAACGTTTTAAAATATAAATTGAATAAATCGACCTCAAAATAATTCTACTTTAGTGCGTAATGAAGTGAATGGTACGGCCAAATTCTATAGTTCTCTTGTTCTGTAACATTTTTGTAGCTTGTTTTTTTATGTGTCGAATCATTATTGGGATATGGTAACTAGATATGGAAGCAACAAGTGTTCCTTGATTCGACTTCTTTGCGCAGATCGGGTGCGCATTGAATTTTTGTATCATGCGTATGAATGTAGGGCCTTGTGATATATTACTTTAGGGTCTTCAGTTGTGTACAGCAGAAGGCAAGATTCAAGGTTGGTTGGGATTCGTTTTGTCTGTTGATTTCCTTTTGTTTTGGACGGTGGCGATGCTGGCAATGCGTCATCGTTATCAAAACATGTTTAGGCAGTATCTGAGATTTGGTTTTGGCTGTTGGGGGAGAGAACAAAAATAGTAAAACCACAGCTTGCAGTGAGAACAAAACAGCTCAGGTGAATTTTCAATGCACTCACAGCTTACACTGAAGGACATTCCGTGGCTGGAGATGATAGTAAACACCATGCTCAAGCATGGCTTGGTGATTGCCAAAGACACCTAGAGATGGGCTGCTTGTGATTTTTAGATTTTTTAGCTTCCTAAGTAAGTGCTTTATTCCTAAGTCTATGCTCACATGTATTTATTTTTTAAGCTGTGTGGCTGGTTGAAAGTTGCTGATATTGATAATGTCATTGTAAAGGTGTCAGTCCCAATTAAGGATGAGAGAGCTGTCCCACAGGGTGCAAGAAACCCTGCTTTGGCTTTAAACTCAGGTTCAGATTCTGTGGTGATGCTCTGTAGATCAGTAAAAAAATTCATGCTCTTGTTTATTGCCTCTCTTATGCATTTTCATCATGTATTCAGCTCAGATTTCTTGGAGAATATGCCTTCTCTTCCATGCTAAATTCTTCCCTCAAGAGAGACTTCCAGAGCCATGGTTTTTTGTGTGCCCAAGTACATGCTTGGGATGGTGTTTGACATCATCATTATACCTTCTATACAATATCCATTTTTGATAGTTTCAAATGCAGCTTTAATAAGAGTACTGTTTAAGAAAAATTGCAGCAAGTTTTTCCATCAAGATATGATTAATTAACTATATATTTAGAGGTACATCTTAGTATGGCATCATACACTTTCATATAAATTTGTATTGCATTACAATGATTTCCAAGTGCAATCCAGAAATGCTGAGTCATTATGCAGACAGGATGTTCTCTGTGCTTCTACCAGGCCCCTGAAGAGGTGCTGTTGTTTTGAGTGGGGGCTTGGGCCCCATGTCTGTGTCTGAGCATTTTGGTGTTGTTGGATGGTAGGTGGGTTATATGTGTGCTGGTGAGCAGCAGTTGACCGGGGCACTGAGAGCACTGCAAGGAAAGATTGTGCGCGATATGGCAGAGAGATGTGGCTGTAACTGGCAGGCGGTATCCCTGGTTTAGTTTTGAGTGTGGCGCTGGATGCTGTCAGAAGTGTCATGAACAGCTTGCATTTAGCTATTGTTGTGCACAGAGAACAATTTTTGCATTCTTTGAAGTGCACATTGTGGGAACAAAGTGTCTTGGGGCTTAATGCACCAAGAAACAGCCAAGTTTTAGACCCTATGTTTAGGCTGGATGCCCACTTTTGATTGCTGGGGATGATTGTAGTGCGTCAGCATTTGTTAAATACATTTCCATAAAATGCAACTGAGCTGCTTTCACTCGCTAGTTCATAAACATGTCCAACATCAAAAATGTCTCCAGTCCACTAGGTTAATGCACATGTGATTGAATGGTGCATGTCAAGCATGACATCAGATGAACATTGATGTCCAGCCAACAGAGCAATAGTAACTGCCCATGCTTTGGCTGGGCTAATGCGTGGTGAGGCATCATAAATGTATGGGCTGTTTGCATATTATGCAATGCTTAAACCACTCTCATTTGTTTGATTCGCCACACTTTTTGCTTGTAAAATTCAAAAGTAACTCCAGGGCCATACACAGTCTGGGTGACTCAGGCTGGATACAAATTGGTAGTAATGTACTTTGTTCAAAGTCAAAGGTAAGCTGATTCTTTTTTCCTCTTCTCAGTGTAATTAAAATCCTATGGAAGGATAGATGACAAGTGTCTTAGTTTAGCCACTATTTAAAATAATGATAGCATCCCTGGGAGCAAGATACCAACCATGAAGGCACCAATTGGCAACCTAAGATATGGCTTAAATCATATTAATACCAAAAAAATATAGGATTCATGCACCACTGCCTGTGTTACAGACATTTTCACTAAATGCTTATTAGATTGCATTTATTTATGGTTTTGTGAAATAATTCTGCTGTGGATACACAGCACGGGGTTAAGGTGGTCTCATCATTTCATATATATTGATATGAAATAGCATTGTGATAGAACTGCAAAGTCATGGCAGAATGAGCCTTTTGTAATTAATCCATCACCTTTGAGTAGGGAGGTTATGCTCTTACATTTTCTTTCATTATGTAAACATTTCTTCATGCAGTAGCATAATGTACTTGGGTTATGGAGCATGAGGTTTGGGTATATCAGGAAGACATATGAAGAAGGATTTCCAGTCATGATGCAATGGTATTGGGTCTAGAGTCAACATTGCATGATGATGCATGATAGGCATGCATCATGGGCATGGAACCTGAACAGGTTCATACAAAAAGTTTATTATTGGGGCTGAGTAAATGTATTACTTGATTCATCAACTCTTATAAAGATATGTTGAAATGATGGGCAGTTTTGTATCATTTGATTGTGCTGAGTTATCATTAAGTTTCGAATTTAGGAACCAATGCAATTTAGAGTTAAAAGCATGGCATACCCCTATGGTTATGGTATGGTATGGTTATGGAACAAACTCATGCTTAGCTGTGAAAGATGTTAGAGGCAATGTTAGAATAAATTAAATTTGTGCTGAGTCATGATGGAATTGATACCCTTGGATGCTTAGTGGAGTTAAGGTTAGAGTTCATATGACAAAAGAAGTAGCAGAGGAAGTCGGTCAACAACAAATACTATGATGGATATGTAGTGTGCAAGTACTCATATAGACAAGTGGAATACTCTCATTGATAGTCATTGCTTAAACAAAAGTAGTGTTTTATGTGGGCCTATTGAACAGCATTTCATACTAGCATTGCCTGCATCAGATTGACTTTCAGAATTGAATAATTTGCCTCGCACTTGGATTGAAGATCAGGATAGCCCCCCAATCATGGACACATATTATCAGGTTGATTAGTCGCGTTCATTTCAGATGACTCGCGGCTCTGGGCCGCCACGGCCTGTCTACCTCTGGTCTGTGGCGTTCATTTCAGATGACTCAAGCCTCGACACCCCCACGGCCTGTCTACCTCTGGTCTGTGGCGTTCATTTCAGATGACTCGCGCCTCGGCGCCGCCACGACCTGTCTACCTCTGATCCGTAGCGTTCATTTCAGATGACTCGTGCCTCGGCGCCGCCACGGCCTGTCCACTTCTGGTCCGTGGCGTTCATTTCAGATGACTCGCGCCTCGGCGCCGCCACGGCCTGTCTACCTCTGATCCGTGGCGTTCATTTCAGATGACTCGTGCCTCGGCGCCGCCACGGCCTGTCTACCTTTGGTCCGTGGCGGACGTGCAGAAGTGGTTCCGCCGCCACCTGAGCGAGTACCACACCAGCTACTCAGAACACTTTGTACAGGTAAGTATGTGCTATCTGCCTCCAATGCCTGCTTACAGTTGTGGAGCTTAGGAAACTTGGTGACACAGCATTCTTGTCAAAAAAAATAGAGACTTTTCACTTGTTTTTGTGGTGTATCGTAGTTGTGTTGTCAGTATGGGGTCATGGTAAGTGGTTGGGAAAAGTATACCTCAGGCGTTTGCAAGGGTGTATATTGCTAAATAAGTCGGGAAGGGGGTTGAACAGTGGCATATGATGAAAGCCATTTACAAAATGGCCAAAAAACGAGGTTCGCCTCGATTTTGGTCAACTTCTTTTTCAAAGTTGGGAGGGTGAGAACTGTAGCCTTGTGTGTGTGAGAGGGTATGGACGGGATGGATATGACATGGAATGGACGGGACTGCAATCCTCTACCCGAATTGAAATGGAAATTACACCCCTGAACATGTGGTACCCCAGTGGAGTCACTCATCCCCATTTATTCCTCATTTTAGTTCTGCAGCTCGATCGTCGTTTAATGATCCTGTTGTGGTAAGGCAGAAAGTTGTGTGTTCATAGGTGCCATGTCTCTTTGCTTTTATGTCAGTTACCATAGCATTTTTACCAGTAGGTGATTCAAGCATTTGTTTTTTTCAAAACTGGACCCATGAAGTTCATTACCTCCTACGCATATTGCCCTTTCATCCATTTCGCCCAGTGTTATGCATCATGGTGCACCTCCCACATCAGAGTTTGACCGCAGGCATTCACCAAAGGGAACGACCTCGATACCCCCATCTCACCCAAATTTTCCCAGAATCGACCGTCAATGCAGCGGAGGCACTTTTGTGATATCGTTTTGTCCCAAAAGTATTCCTCCTTTTGTATTTCTCTCTCATTAATATCTTGGCTATGCAGCGGGCTGCGCGCGCTAGATGAACTCGAGTCTGAGTAGACCAGACGGCCGTCGCTTCTGCTCACCGCTGCTCCGGGCCGGCCGCTGGTAGCCTTGTGTGGTGCCTGACCAGCCCGGGCCCTCGGCAGCACGACATCACGGGCGTGGCGCTGGTGCGCCTAACTCGCCCCCAGCTGCAGAACATGGGCATCGGTGACCCGCGGCACCGCGAGGACATCTACCGCGAGATCGCTAAACTACGTCTCAAATCGGACCTGCTCGAGATCCGCAACGTTTACACCAACGTCAAGGGCGACGCCGTGCTCGTGTAGCGGCTGTCGGGGAAGCGCGGACAGGCTGGTCACGTCACCAGGTCGGCTGATGCCATGGAGGTGTGGTGTTCCGGTCAGCCAGGCTGCAGCAGGGCGGTGTTCCCGTCATCCAGGCTACAACGTAACGGTGTTCAGGTCATCCAGGCTGCAGCAGGACGGTGTTCCGGTCATCCAGGCTGCAGCGGGACGGTGTTCCGGTCAGCCAGGCTGCAGTGTGACGCAAGACAGTGGTTCAGTTAAGTAGCGTCAAGTGAGTGATAGTACGCAAGTGGCCAATCATGTATGCGATCAGAAGGGATCCGGCCGTCGGAAGTGGTGAGTGTTGACTTGACGTCAACTCTGGGGAAGGTGGCCGGAGAATGTGACTAGTTGGATGCTGGGTGGGTAATGATGGACGAAAAACGTGTCTGACTTAGATGCTAGATAATTATTGTCAATATGTTTCGCATGGAAAGCTGTGTGCATGGTTTTTACATGAACTTTTTACGAAAAAACATGGTCTTTGAAGCGTCGATTTCTTATTCAAATCAAATATCGTGCATGGTGCCGTCAGTTGGAGCGATCCGTAGCCCACTGCATCTCTCAATTCTAGTCAGGCTCTTACATGTATAGGGACAAGGCGCACCGAAAAGTGTTTTGGGTTGAAATGCGCGGAAACTGCGGCACCTTTCCCCTGAATTATTTGCTTTTTATAGTTTGTTCTTGCCAAGAGTTTGCTTTGAGCACCTTCATCACTCAGAAAGCACTGCTCCGAACACGTAAACTCTAGGGAGAGAGACGGGTACGTTGTAATGTTATTTCAATCGTGACAGTTTGGCAAAGATAGAGGTGTATTATTGCCTCCATGCTCTCGGTCGTGTCCAAGCTTCACAGCTGTATATATAACAGCACCGCAATTGTTACCCCGTTTAGTTGTGTTGAGAGCTACGCATTTTGCGGTGTTGCCATGTGCAACTGCATTCATGCATGTCTATGTTCCGTGCAGTTGGTCAAATAACTTTGCATCATGACGAATTCTAAGCACAGCTTGCAATTTTTGTTACGCGAAACCGGCCATTGCCGGCGATGATCAAAATTGGCCTCTTTGGGACGGCTTTGCCTGGTTCCCACATCTGAGATACAATGCTTGCCGGTGCAGCCGTTCCCTTTCAGGATTTCAAGTGCCGTTCCTGATGCAATGGTGGTGTAGAGTTTGTGCAGGAACTCTGGTACCCACCAGCTTGCACCGTTTCGCAGTCTAAGGGCTCCGTCACTTCATTGGGCGTTGACGGAGTGACTGTTTTTCCCAATCTTGATACGCACGTTGATCTGAATACCTATGTCGTCGTGGATGGTGCTGGCAAGCCCCGAAGATATCACGCCCGCGGGACCTTTCCATTTCTTCATGAACTGTTGTGATCAACTTATACGTTATTCGTTGTGTTCATTATGGATACAGAAATTAAGAAATTAACTGAATTGCGTTAGAGGTTGAAACAAACAACGCTCGTCTATGTGTATGTACCTGAACTCGCCACGTTACATGTGCCTATCTGCATCAACGGCTGTTCCATCTGTGTAATATGTAGCCTGCATGACTACAACGTTCCTAATCAAATTTTTTACCTTGATCACTGTGTAAACTATCTCCATGGTGCACCACGGGAAAATACATGTGAATACTCCTCGTCTCGACTTCGTCGTATCAGGACAACTCAGTGGTCGCTCAAAATGCGTGGTCATGCAGATGGCATGGATTGGGCGCGTCAGACACATGGCGTGAAGGTTTTTCACCACATTACTCGTGTCATGCGCCAAATGCTCACGTAAAACACAAGTTATTGCATCTGCATGCGACACAGGAGAGCTTAATGTGCTGGAAGCATTATTTAGTTCAGTGATGGCCATACACCACTACTCGACATACAACAGAATCAGACTTGAACTACCTCCTTGGATCAACGGGGAAAAAAAATCATGCAGACGAGGAACCGGACACAGAGAACGGCGCGGAGATTTCGCCAGTGGCATCCCGTATTGTAATTTGCTACGTCGAATATGCATATCACAGTGTGATACGAATGATACTTTTTTCGTGGCTATGGAGTTCTGATTTTGCCAGGCTGAAACGGCCGCAAGTGTTATCCAATGAGAAGTCCGTTGCTGTTTGTGCACTCGTGTTTTATGTTCTGATCTTAAGTGCGTCAGTTGCCAACATGAACTGAACAGCGGATGTTGCTTTTCAGAATGGATAGACGACGTATCTGAAACGTTTAACGAAAATATATAAAGAAGACACATGTCTCGGTGAACTGCTTTTCTTTTGTTCATTGTCATGAAACTTGGTCCATTTTTCAACGGATTTATTATTTCAAGGTCCACAACCTCTAATCTCGCTGATCAACGTGAAGAACATCGTGGACGCATCGATCAAATGCCAGAACATGCTCCTGCACTTGTTACGGTACAACGCCACAGCGGTGCCAGGGAAGCGGCAGCTGCTGCCCGACTTCCTCACGTCATCTACTGAAGAAGCACGATGAAATCAACGCTGTTCTGCAAGAGGACGTGCATGAATTCTGCGAGGTAATCTTCAACTATCTTCCCGCCCCACTGTAGCGTCTGGTCGAGATCGGCAAGGTGCAAGGGCAGGGCATCGGCTTCGGTGGTGTAGGGGAGTAGAGCACCTCGGGTTTCAGCTTTGGTAACGAGTGGACAGCGCAAGCTATTCATATCAGGGCATAACAAAGCTGCCTGTACGTAAGCTGTTCCCTGTCGTGCTTGTTCCCTTCCCATCACCCCCTCCTCTTCCGACATCCATCCCTCTCGCCTCTCCTCATCCCCGTTTTATCGGGGTCCCCGTGCCCCCTCGCCTGCGTTCCCGGGTTGATCATATCCTGTTGGCTTAGGGGATTGTCGTGCGGGTCAGTCACAGCACGTTCCGACACTCCACGCTGGCCAGGATATTCAGGGCGCGTGTGTCCCTTCGGGCTCCATGTGGGTCCGGCGGCCCGCCTCCAGCGCGGCGCGGTGGGTGTTCGTCACCGGTTTCCGCTCGGGCGCCCGGCTGTGCGCGGATACTTAAAGAGTGAAGGGGCGGCGGTGCTGAACCACGCTCCGAACGAGTAGAGGTCTCCCCGGTTGCACTTTGCCCAAAGGGAGGCGTCGTCCGCCCCGTATAGCACCGGGGTAGCCCTGGTGGTGACCACCACCCGGGGGAGTGTTGGGTTGCCCTCGAATTGGGCTCTGCGGTGGATGGGGAGCTCCAGTGCTGAAATAAAACTTGCATGACATCTTTCCACTCTAAATACACCCATCCCCGAAAGAGAGGCGGACCTCGATAACCCTAAGGTGCAACGAAGACTGCTCTCCTCGGTCCACGGATCCTCATCTTCGGAAGTGATGGTATTACGCTGGCTTCCCTGTCACCGTTTCAGAGAAGAAGCGGCTGCGTCAGGTTTTGGAAAATTATCCGATACGACAAACTCCGAGATGGAAAAATATAGGTTGAGCTCGCTAGGGGACTGTCGACGAGCCGGGCTATGACAGCAAAGGAATTTGCGTATAATGTTCGGGATGGAACTGGCAAGCATGAAAAGACCGTGACAATATCAGACCGAGACCGTGAGAGACCGAGACCGTGACAATATCAGACCGACCGAGAGACCGAGACCGTGACAATATCAGACCGACCGAGAGACCGAGACCGTGACAATATCAGACCGACCGAGAGACCGAGACCGTGAGAGACCGAGACCGTGACAATATCAGACCGACCGAGAGACCGAGACCGTGACAATATCAGACCGACCGAGAGACCGAGACCGTGAGAGACCGAGACCGTGACAATATCAGACCGACCGAGAACCGAGACCGTGAGACCGAGACCGTGACAATATCAGACCGACCGAGAGACCGAGACCGTGACAATATCAGCCCGGCCGAGAGACCGAGACCGTGAGAGACCGAGACCGTGACAATATAACACCACACAACACCAAAAATGCATCCAAGGGCGTGATCAGCTGTTGTGATCTTCGTGACGTCAACAAGAGCGAGATAGTCGAGGAAATGTCGGAGTTTGGCGTGCCTGTCGCTCGTGCGATTCTTGTCAGAAAGAGGATGAGACCTGTTGCCCGCCAGCAACCTCGTTCTCACGTTCAGTTGTATTAATTTGCCGGTCGAGCTACGTATGAGATACGCTTGCGTGAAGGTCCGCCCTTTTGTGCATAACCCGATGCGGGTGCTACCAGCGCCAGTGATTTGGCCACACCAAAGTCCAATGTCGTAACCGCGCGACGTATGATAAATGTGCGTCATTCGGGCACATGAGCAAAGTTTGCATCTGTCAACTGCGGCAAAGACTACGCCCCACATACGACGTACGGCTGCACATGCCCACCATACGCGAAAAAACGGATTATGTTGATTGGAACCTCTAAAAACGTCTCTTTTCGTGCAGCTTGTGGGATTTACAACGAAACTCACCCGAAAGCACAGCATTCGTCATTAGTGAAAATCTCGTTGCAAATACTAACGTGACCGAGCAAATGACGGCAATTCAGTTCGTGGTACTTTTGAAGTCGTTTGACCTGTCAGTTGTTTCAGCGGTCCAAACGCTGGACTCCCAGCCGGCGCTCCAAGCTGGCTCCCCACCGGCCGAGCGATCAATGGACACCGCTCTGTCGGCCTCCCCGGCACCAGCTAGATAGTCATCGGGCGACGGGTTGACGACGGTTCGACGCAGCTGCAGTCCTCGCGCGCTGTCGGGCGTTCCTTCGTCTGAGACTCCACCGGTCTCCTCGTCGCAGACACCGACGCCGCCAGTGCCTGTGGGCGTGAGGCAGAGACGAAGAAGCGTCAAGAGGCTGACAGGCGTGCCTACGAGGCCAAGGGGCGCTCCTGGCTGAGCGAGAGAGGACGAAGGCGATAAGCCGGCTGTCGGGGGCGCACCAGGGACTCGCTCTCACAAGGGAAGCCGTTCCACCGCACCCTTAAGCCAATGAGAGTGCGGTGGAATAACACACTGGAATAATACACTCAAAGGCCGTGGAGCGTCTTACGTGTAAAGGCAAGGAGTTACACGTGGCAACTTTTCTGCAGAGAAATATTTTTGGTGAACACTAGGCGAGGCACTCTGGGTCGACCAGTTGCACGATAGTTTCGTCATGCAATACTCTTGGGAGTCGAGAAGAGCTCTCTCATCTGCGTTTCGCTAGGTTTTTCACGCATTCTGCCTGTTTTCATATGAATGACGCGATCCATACTTAAAGGGAATGCTCCATATTTGAAGATATTGAGACTAGCGTCCTATATGATGAAATTTGGTCACTTTCCAGCTACTGGTGTGTTGCTAAGTGAAAAACTGCTCTAAGCAACCAAACTTTACTATTTTAAAAACATTCCCCTTCAATACGGCATCGCTTGATTACGCCACAGAACGCGTGTATGATGTCAGAGTCGCTGTTAGACTGGGCGTGTCGTAATTGCCACTTAGCGGACGGACTGACTCACTTGAAATACTTAATCCTGCCGAAAAGTGGGGGTTAACTGGTGCGTATTTATTTAACCGAAAGTCATTGTGTGCGCTTGCTTTGGCCTTTTTGGTGGTTCCCGGGATTTTATATATTTTACTTGCATTCACACGCTCGGTTACGGCGCAATTCTAAGTCATTCGATACTCAGCCTCATTCCTGTCATAACCAGCACCGCTGTATGATCCTGTATGATGTAGCCCAAACGTGATACTCGTTCGAAACTTGCATTCAACACACTAAACTGGTCGTAGGCCCACCAATTTTCATTGATTCCCCAATCGTGCTGACCTACATCAGACATGAATGATTCGATGAGCATATTCTTCTGCACACCTTGAGCCACTGAGTAGGCGGTATTCGCGTGATGTTTTTATGACGTCATGCACATCTGGATGATGTTCTAGCTGGGTCTGGGTTTTGTCATACAAATCCTTCAAATAAGCTGCGCGAAATGATCCGCACAAGTTCACGTGCGTCTAGCTCAGAGACACAAATACTTAAAGTCTTAAAAGGGCATCGCTGTGAATCGCATTGAATGTTCTCTTTCCACATGACTATCCCAATTCAAAACTCCACACAGATGCGGAACCCGCCCTCTTAACACTCACCGAACAACATAATTTCAAAGCTTAGCATTTCTTAATGTTAACGAGACGGAGCGTTTTTGCTTCAATGTACTTGCCAGTCGCAATTCTGGCAATAAAATCATTGGTTATCTGAGCGACAACCATAACCTTGAAAAGGAGGGGAGGAGAGGGAGGGAAGATTCGCGTTGTGACTCCTGTGGGCACGTGGCCCGTATGAAACTTATTACGCGTATCCATATGTGTGAATGCATTTTGATGATGGCGAATTTGAGATGAACAGTAAACCTTAACAGATCGAGAACATGCGATGTTGTGCACCTTGCAAGGAATTTCTCGCGCCTGCAGCTGAACTGAGCTTCCAGGGAACTTTTTGAACTGTGTACCCCCATGGTGGCATTATGTATACAACCCTCAGAAGATTCTTTGTCGTTGACCAGGCAGGTAAGGACTAACTAAAGCATGAAAAGACCAGGATCGGAATGAGGCACGTCGATGTTGGCTTCGTAGTGATGCGTTTAAACTTTTTAATGGTGATTCGCAACGCAAAGCAGAAGACTTCACGGGCTCTTCTGTTTTGAGAATGGTGTAGTCGGATGTGGCCCACTCTATTTCTAGGGGTCACAATTTGCTTCGTTTTTTACTTTTTAGCTGGAACTTGCTCAGCAGCTACTGATAAATGTAGATCTGTTTATATCTTGGTGTCAATGAACTGAAGGATCCGGGCATGGAAACACTGCATGTGATAAACCATCGGCCTTATTCATGTTCACAATGATGTGGCGGGCACTTTCTAAACCAATAGCACTCAAAATATTTGCAAGTGTTAGGGTCTCGTCAACTCAGATTGCATATTGAGATGGAATCAACAACTTGTATTAACATGACCCGCCCACGCTGCTGCGGGAATTTTCAGCCTTTATTCAGAAACGATTGACAAAAACAATTTTGGAGCATAGTTTTGAACACGTGCGCTTGTCGGTCTTAGAACCAAACAGCCGGACACCCGGTGTTGCAGTCTCCGTAGGCTGTGCGGCGTCGGCCACGTAGTTAACAATGAGTGGACAAAAACGATGACGTGTCGGCAAGAAGCACCTTTGAACGCTTTTGGACATAAAGTTGCACAGGTAATGCGGTAGCATATTTTACTTGTGCGAACTGGATATTGATAATAGAAGCGGACGTGCATTTATAGCACCGTGAGTTGATGCTGCGATCTGGTGTTGGAACAGTAAAGGCAGAATAGCTCTCTTTCGTAATGCTGTAACTGGTTATTGCTTGAAATGACGATCCTCGAGTTAAAGGAGGGAAATGCAAGCCCCGCTTTAATCTTTGAAGGCGTCATATGGATTTTGAAAGGCTGAAGGAAGCATTATTTCAAGACGGGTGTTCTCGCGCGCCTGGCTCCCGCCGTCTGGTGTTATCTAGAGCGAACGACGCCGGTGCGACGCAAACTGCAACCCCGGCCATCGGCGTTCTTGCTACTGAGAATGGGAACGCGCGGCTTCTAAACTTGTTGATATAATTTGCTTCATTAGTCGATTCGGCAAAACAGTGGATGTCATCAGGCAAAAATGAATTGTCCTTGCCCATTTTTTTTTTGCCTCAGTTTTCCGTCCATCCAGGCAGCTGGCCGTGGACCGACGCAGTGGCCATTATTAACGAAAAGCGTGCCTCATTGCCGCAGGATGTGCAATAATTGGCACAGACTCCTGTTTGGTTTAACAGGCCCTTGGTTGAAATGGCCTGGAGGACCACTGTTCGGTACTGGGACCCTTGACTGGTCGAAAATGCCCTTACACTCTCTGATTGTGGACTCCCATCGTAGTACCTCATATCTACTTTCATTGCCAAAGGACCCCAGCCAGCGTAAAAGGCTCTCTGGCATCCGGGGCTCAGTCTGTCCCTGTTCAGCAAATGCTACCTGGGCCGACTCGGGCCTCTTGCTGATACAGGACCCTCTGTTAGATACTGTAGACCCATGACGAAGCAGGCGCCCCTCAGTATTTCGGGGCCCCGACCAGTGAAAATCGGAGGTCCTGCCTTGTTCCTGCTCGAAAAATGGGCCCCGGGGCCCGGACCCACACGGGGCCAACTTTTCAGTGTAGTGGTCTCTGGCCGGAATAGAGGCCCGCATCGTCCCAGAGGGCCCCCAATCCGTGCAAGAGGCCCATTGACTGGCATTCCCCCGAGGCCTAGAGGGGGGGGGGGAGGACGCGCACATGCCCTATGTTCCCCTCCCCTTGACTGCGCCATTGGTTGCGTTAGATGTTGTCCGCCAATAGTAAAAACATAAACGGTCAAACTGCACCAGCATGGAAAGTGTTAAATTCAGCATATTGGCTACTGGGGAGCTTTGTGACCCTTTGTGGGGGGGGGGGGGGGGAGCGATCCAGCGGTCGTGACTGGGGACCTGCCGGCCTCACCGGAACGCGCTGGGAAGGTGATGAGATTGTCGGTCGTGGTGCCCGGTTAGGTCCATCCTTTTAGAACACAGGGGGTGCTGAGATACTGGAGGACGACCTCGAGACATCAGTCCGCGCGCGACTGACTAGTGTGGGGCCCAAGCGCCGTCGATTGCAGCATTTTAGTGTGGTGCAGCAATTAATTGCGCTCTGCGCCGCCCCGTAGCCGGCATCGTCTTCTATTGTTTACGTGTACCACTGTTTACGCCTTTGTGCCGAGCGCCGCTATAACAGACATAATCATTTTGAATCACAAAATGTTCCCTGTGTTGAGAGAGAAAAAGGTGATTACAGTATATATTTTTACACCTATATATTGTTTTAAATGTGCAGTTATATATTTTTATTTCATTTTATACATGACAAATAAGTAGTCAAACCATTTTGTCTCGTTTTCAGTACCATATGAACCGGCATCCATGCATCTTCTCGATCTCTCAAATGCAAATATGCGCCTAGAAAAATTGAATCACTTACTGGTATTGTGCAATAACGCACAATTTACGTAGTCACACCGCACGAAAGTCGTAGTAGCGATTTATCACGTAAAGCAGTTCGCACGTTGAAAGTGATACCCAACAATCGTTAACACAGGGACGTATTGCATGGTGCGTCGGGTATGAGGGGCCTTGAATACGTTCAAGATACCCTTTTCGATGGATGCGTATTGAAACATCCAAAGTTCATAGTGCTCAATAATCTGAATGTTCAAAATCGCAGGCATCCAGCGTTCATAAGCATCCAGCAATTGGGAAATGTCCGTAGGCAGGGGAAAATCACAACATCCAAGCTCGCAACATCCGAAATTGCATCATCCAAAGGTTATGACGTCCAAAGGTTGGAAAACAGTGCCAATCAAAGCCAATCAAGTGGACATCGTGGCCGCTGCATAGTGTGAGCGTCGGATGTTATGACTTTGGACGCTGCGAGCTTGGGTGGCATGAAATCCGCCAATGAGCCCGGAAGTTGGATGCATTTTGGATGTTGTGATGTCATGTTATGTTATGAATTGTCATGTTTGATGTTATGTTATGAACGCTGGATGTTTCGATTTCGGGTGATATGATCACTGCACGCTACGATCTTAAACGTTTTGATGGTTTTATGCTCCCCCCCCCCCCCACACACACAACCCCAAAACAGATTCTTCCTGAATTTGTCCCAATTTCTTCTCAAAGTTTGGGCTGGCGTTCCCTTCCAGTTCGGCCATGTGTCTGATGTGCAATAGAGGATCGGCTGGCTGACGGCGTAACAACTAGCGGGCTCCTGCGCACTGAGCCTAATGTACAAGGTGATGGTGCACGGCGAGTCATGATGACCTCATGATGACCGCATGTTTAGTCCATCACATGTGACTCGGGGATTGAGAATCACCGCAACAGTGGACCGCCCCACGACGTTAATACACGTATGCATACATCATGTAGCAATGTCTCACTCACGACTGATCTGATATAGCTTCCCATCGTTGCGTGATATGTTTGAAATTGGAATAAATGTCGAACCACTCGTGATCTTCGAGCGTCTGTCAGTGGTAAGCGACGACATCTTGTTTCGGGGTTGTTACAAATGGGCCTAAATGGGAGTCCGACACCTAAATAGAAGTCTTGTCTCGCAGCATGATGTACTATAACATGGCTACCAGTCCTGTAATTGTAACGGAACTATCAAATTCCGTGTGAGACACGTGGCGTTTGTCATTTCTATCCCGTTGTCCATCTCTAGTCATTGCTTGCTCGGCATACACGGCTTTCTGTCTGGATCCAAGACGAGCGATCTAAAACTGGAGAGCCACGATCATTCGTACCCTAACGGCAACACTGGACACTGAACAACGTGTCAGAAATAGCCCCGAGGGCTGCTGACCTCATAGGCCCTGAGCGTGTCGGTGGCCTCTGACCGTTTCGATGTTTGCTTGTGTTCTGACACTTCTTGGTTACCTGGTGGTGGGGAACACAACGGCATTTTGTCATCCTTCGACCGACCCGAGGATTCTAACCAATCACCTCGGTGCCTTCCACCCATCGCTTTGCGTCCATTGATATAAACTGACCGCTTCTAAAAAAGACTGACCCGTACTATATGCTATTTCATGCAGTGAAATGAAATGCTACTGCGTTGTCTAAAAAATATGCGCTTTTTACTGCGGTCGCATCAATCAATGCCCAGCGATCCAGCAAACTGCTGGCGTGCGCACGTCACTCGAAGTTGACATAAGGGTTAGCTCAAGGCAGGGCCGGATCTACGATTTTCGTTAGGGGGGGGGGGGGGGAGTCACGCAAAATTAGGATCCCATAGAGGGTAGGGCCCTTCCCAAAAAATAATCGCACTTTGGTCGCTAAATTTTAACATTCTTGGCATGTTATTTTTATGTGAGACGACAAATGTGGTGGGCCCCTGAAGCGATCGGGAGTGGCTTGACAGGCTGACATATAGGGCCCCGGCCAGAGCACAGGGACCTCTGAGCAAAGGTGCATTACCCAACACTCAGCAGCTACACAAGACCAAGACAATTATCCAAGCGCGTGAATTAATGCCCCTGTACGATCACGAGCACCCAGGTAGGTTAACAGAAAGGGCCCCGATAGGAGTGAAGGGTCCTCCGCAAACGAGATCAAAGGAAAGAGCCCTAGTGGTGAGTAGTAGTAGTAGTAGTAGTAGTAGTGAGCATCGAGTGGCTTGATATCTTACCTTGCGTGGGTCCCATCAACAGGACGAGGCCCCCAGAGCGATTGAGGAGAACTCAAGACTAATATGGAGGGCCCTGAGCAACTGAATGTTCCCGTCATATGCCGCCCCTCCCCCCCCCCCCCCCCCCCCCCAGCGTATGGCGCCCCGGCTAAAGCACATAGAGCCTTTCGGACCAATGGAAAGAATCCGTGGAGGGCCCCTGATCGACCAAGGGATGTTACCAGAAAGTGCCCCAACAGCAGCGTAGTACACAACAAGATAATGCAAAGAGATCAAGTGCAATGTAGGAGGCTCCTCAGCGATTGGATTGACCCGACAAGTAGACATATAGGGCCCTAGTAGCAGCGTAACGCCTCTGGACAGGGTAATGACCCCCTCAATGTCGTCCAATCCCCACCGTCTCATTCGGCGAAGAATTAATGTCCGGTCACGGGCTCTTTACTTTTGCTTGCAACTGTTCTTGATCGTCTAGAGGCCCAGAGACGCTCAATTTTGTTGTGTTTTTTGTTAGAAAACTGCGTCCGTTCGGCCGGCCATGAACCCCTTCGAAGCCTATGGGTCCCCTCGCGTTACAAGGGGGGGGGGACGTGGTTCTTTACACCTATAGCTCTCTGGATCCGCCACTGGCTCGAGCAGCTTAATGAATGGTGCCTAGGCAAGAACATAGGGCTATGAACTCAAATAAGATATACTCTAGGCACAATATGGAGGTCCCAGGAATGATCGAGTGTGCTCGAGCACGTTAACAGATGGGGCTCCCGACAAGAGCATAGGACTCTTCATTCAAATGAGCAATAACCACGACACATGTGGAGGGTCCCCGAACGATCGAGTTTACCCGAGCAGGTTGGCAGATAGCGGCCCCCGACAGGTGCGTGGAGCCCTCTATTGAAATAGGAAGCGCGCAAAACTCAATGTAGATGGCCCACAATCGATGAGTGTGCCCGAGCGTGTTTTCAGAAGGGACCCCGACAGGGATGTGATGCCATCTATTCAAATAAAAAGCATCCAAGGCCTATGGGTGGAAGGTCCCTAAAATATGGAAGATAATCTAACAGGCCACCAGATGGCCCCTGGCAGAAGCGTAAGGCCCCACATTCAAATGCCAAGACCTAATGTGCAAGGCCCCGAACAATCCAGTGCGTCTGAGGACGTGAACAGATGGGGCCCCAACGCGCGTAGGGCCCTCCACTCAAATAGAAAGTTCCCAAGACGCCATATGGAGGGTTCCGGAGCGATCGAATGTGTCCTAGCAGGTTAGCGGATGGGGCCCCGACAAGACCGTGAGGCCATAAACAAGTGACAGAGAATCGAAACGGCCCTAGACCAGTGAAGAGGGCCCATAAGCATATCGTGAGTGTGTCGGTAGGTCAACCGAGACCAACGTGAAGGGCCCCTGAGCAAACGAGAATACCCCGACAGGTTAACATATGGGGCGCTGGGCTGTACCGCATAGAGCCTTTCGGGGGAATGAAAAGAATCCATGGAAGGCCCCTGACCGACAAGAGCACCCCGAAGCGCTAGCAGGAGGGACCCCAGCACCAGCGCAGGGCCCGCTGGGCAAATGCAAAGGAATCAAAAGGCAACGTAGAAGGCTCCTTACCGATCGGATTGACCCTGCCAGTGGACAGATAGGTCCCCCGGAGACAGCGTAGGGCCTCAGGACAGCGTAAGTAGTCTTAAGACCTGCCAATAACTACGCTCTCAATCAGGAAAAATAACTTGTGTCTACTCGTGGACTCTTTACTCTCGCTTGCGACTGTACCTAGTCGCGTGTAAGCCCAAAGGCGTCGAATTTTGTTGCGTTTTGTGTAAAAAGACCACGTCTTCTCGGCCGCCTACGGAGTTCTTTGGAGTCGATGGGCCATTCAGGGCACAAAGATGGCATGACCCAGAACCTCCCTGGATCCGCGCCTGGGTCACGGGCACATTTGATGCTTACGCAATTTGTGTAGATCTGATGCTTATCCAGAAGCTAAAAATGTCTTGGGCATTCGCCAATTAGGATGTCAAGATCAGCGAGTATCCCTTTTTTGTTCGCGTAACGTGTGTGGACTCCGACAACGCTTGTGGTGGTTTGTGGTTTAAGGGCGCGTCATCACAGAGGTCATTTTGCGTCCATGGTGACTGGAGGCGAGGGGGATCCAGCCGACTGTGATCCGGCCGACGATGACCTTGACAACTCTCCACAGCGGAAACACTATAAACTCTGTTTTACACTTATATCTACTTGCATTCGGTACACCATGTGTGACCTGGTGTTGCAGCAGCACGCGTTACTTCACGCCGCCCAGACAGCCTCTGCTGACATTGAATCCAACATCGAAATTGGGGGCAGCAAGTGCCAAATAACGCGACAGCTATAAAACAGCAAGCCTTGGGGTGAAGGAACCTGTTTTGAAAGTATGGAGGAGTAGCAGTACGTTGTGGCCTGATTCAGGCTGTGCCAGACCCAGGTTAGGTCCGCCGGCCCCGGGGCCCGGCGGCCAGGGCTGCCCGGGTGACCGCTGAAGCGGCGCTGGCCGGCGGAGGCCGTGGCGGTGGCGTGACTATTCAGCCGTGGGCGGAGGCCGCGGGCGGCCGGCCGGCGCAGGGCTGTCTGCGGCGCCCCAGCGGCGCGCGCGCGCGCGCCCGCCCGGCCGGCGGCCCCGCTAGCTGGCACAGCGCGGCCCCGGGCGGCCAGAGCGGCGCGCGCGGGCAGAGCGCGGGCGACGCCGCAGGCGGTGGCGGCTGGCGCGGCCGCCCGGGCCGCCCGCCAGTGTAGGCCTGGCTCCGCCTGCGAGCAGCACGGCTGCTGTGACGATCCATGTGCCATAAGGCCGGTCCGCAGCTCCCGCCAAGCTAGGTGAGTGAAATGGCTCAGACGAGGGAGGAGGATCCCTGTTGGCAAGAGGGGCTCCAGGTGCTTGGACATTGGTCAAAAGCTTACCAGTCCTCTTGTAAAAAGGAGGCCGCATTGTTGACCTACCAAACGATGGTGCTGGATTTCCACTTGCCTTGCCACCGACCATATCTCCTCGTCCCTGTCTTGGTCATGGACTGACGGCGTTAGCGAACTACGACCTCTTGCCATTGTGCTTACGGCGATCACCGCTGCTCTACTGACCTGTTTGCTCTGTAGGACAAAGCAAACCCCAACTTCAGGTTATACAGATTTATTTTGCCACGCTCTAACAAGTCTAGACAGATCATGAGCCATAGCTGTAGTCCAAGAAAACAAATCACGCCTGTCAAGATGTGTTTTACGTCCCAGCTAGTCTGCGTGCCCAGCTGTGCGTGCTCATGCTGTTAACAAGAACTGACTCGCTGACGCGCAGTAAATAGACAAGTTTTTCTGGTGTAGGTCAGACAACGCGACATACGCTAATGCGATTCTCGAAATTCTTCGACACGATAACCGCATTCAAAGTTTCCCAACATCTTGAAGCGAAAATGTGCAATACAATATATTCGTTTTCAGTAACATAAGTGTGAAATCAGAAGAGTATCTCGATCCCCTCAGAATATTCATGTCTTCAGAATAGGTGCCAGACTGCTTCACAGTCAGCTGGTGGGGCGACCCTGAGGTGTGGACGACCCTCTGGTCTCCGCCCAGGGAGAATGCATTGTCCTCCGTACATGCTACTTACCATGCTTCCGCTCCCGGCATTTCATGTCTGGTCAGCTCTGCTTTTGTTACGGATAATTTTGCAAAGGTGCGACTAACGCATTTTTAAACACGTTCGCCATCTGCTCAGAAGCCCTCAGTGGATTGCTGCAGTGCCTTCTTGTTCCTTGATACATCGATTAGGCCTAGAATACTAGACACCCTAGTGATTTGTAGAGAAAGTGATTGTTTATAACGCTAGCTTGCGCCCGTTTCCTTAGAAACCGCTGCTGCCCGGACTTTTCACATCGTTTTGACTTTTCGATCCATGTCTTTTGTGGCGCTTAATTCAAGTTGATTTATCTTACAGGATGCAGGTGGAACGAATGATCACCAAGGCTAATACGAGGTACGTGTCAATTCGCTCATCTCTATTGGTGGTCTGAGCCCCAGAAATGCAGACGCCGTGGGCCATTGGTACGATTTGTGGTGGGATCTGTCACATGATGTCACGCCCTCCAACCTATTTGGCTCATATCTCTAATGCGACAACGTTTGCACCTCAAGGTGGGCTTACGTGGGCCGGTGGTTGGGAGACAAGTCTGTCGAGGGCATTTTGTAAGCAGGGACATTCCAACTGATTGCACTTGTCCTGACGGTTGGTTTATATCGCGTGCATGGAGCCGATTCCAGTTCAGACAACCACTTCGAATGGCTACGACGCTGAGGGACCGTCGGAGCTTTTGAGCAGGATCTACCTCGATCGTCGACTTCGGACCTAAATCAAGAAGATTGTGGTAAATTTCCTAAATCGATAGCAAAAGCTGTGACGTAGTTGGTCACCAGATCAGCTTGGTGTAAAAAAAAACATGGGGCCTAGTCCAATTTGAATTAAGTTTGAGCATAGGCATGAGTCTACCATCGCCTACATTATGCATAACGAGAACATGACGGGGATTTCATTTGGCTGTAGAGCAGAGCGGCACAAACTTCACAAAAGCTGAACAAGTTAAAATACATTTGCTTGCATTCTTTAGAGCTGGAAATGATGATGAGAACAAAATGCAACCCATGATATAAGACGATCCATCGCCGTGCTGTTAATGTGCCAGGAATCAGGTGCCACATACATTTAGCTCGCAGTAGTCTTACAGTAATTGGTTATGATGTGGTGTGATTTTGAAATTATTTCAAGATGAAGCGAACTAGAGACGCAGATTAAAGAAATATGGACCTGCCATCACTATGCGTTTCTCTTTCTTATCATTTGTCGCCAGACAACGTCCGAACTGCAAAAGGGGGGTTCATGGTAGCCAAATTACACGGCGAAATGATTGGTTGGCGCAGTTGCGGAGTGCGACTGGGCGGCCTCATTGAAATCAAGGATGGAGAATGGACAGTGGCAGGCGTTTCTCCGGTCCAGCTAGTGCCCAGCTAAGTTTCTGCAGTCTTTCGTCTTAAAACCATCGAAAGAGGTAGTTCCTTTCTAGGTGGCGCCCACCACCTGTGGTCCACATTGGTACATACCTGAGGCCGTGGCCACGAGCCCAGGGCGAAATCCTTCAGGCCTTTCCCCGGTCTCGATAAGTCTGAAGCATTCCGGTGCTCTGTTCACACTGCGAAGCGAAACATAGCAGAAGAAAGCGTAAGCTGAGCTGATCTCTTGTTACTTTTCAGCCCACGCAGCTGACAGCGTTGTATTTTATAATGTTGAGGTAGCTTATGGGCAGCTTGACGTCATGACTGAATGCTGATGGCGCTGTCATTAAACCAGCTGTATCTAACGCTCACTCTGCATGGGTTGACATCGTGAAAATTACATTGACCTTGAACCATGCGCTATGTCACATTTACGGATGTTAAAACGACCGTCGGATGAACTTAATCCGGCGTTGTTTGTGCATGGTTGGCAACAACACAAGAGGCCGCAATCTGCATTACTTTGAGGACAGGTAATGAGGACACTACGCGCACAGGATTGGCTGTATCGTGTTTGTAGTCTGCAAACTGCCCGCAACTGCACGAGTGACTTTATTGCTAGAACATCATTTGTGACCCTGAATTGTCATTGATGCTGGTTGGCAGTGCCTTAGGTGCATGGACATTGCTTGGATATCACCTGTTGTGTGCATAATACCATATCCACTGTAGTTTAAAAGCAAAAGCAGCACTGGGTCAGGACGTAATGGTAGTAACATGGAGTTAGGTAGCTAATGTTTACAGAGGGGCGGCAGGCTGCAGGCTAGAATTTGGGAAAACTTTGATCTGTACTGCAGTCTTACAGGATCATTTGCAGTGCTGTTTGCTACGTCAGAGAAGGGACTTAATGTCAATACTCCTGTTTTTTTTTTTTTGTTGCGTCCGCTGTCTATGCAGTGGATTTTCGGTTTAATTAAGGAACAAACAGTTGTCCTGGGGTCACGGGAAGTCGCCAGATGTGATAGTTTCAGTCACGCACTGCACCAAGTAGCCTTGGAGCTGCGTCTGGAACATTCCACGATGACATTTCAAATAAGTTACGTGTTCCAAAAGGATCTTTGCACAAGATTATGGCTTGATCCAAGATCCCAACATATTTTTTTTAGCAAACATGTAGCACAGATCTAAGGTCACAAGACAAAAGCTTAGAGTAGATCCTGGATCAATCAAGACATTCCGAAAATAATCAAAATGTATCCTGAATCCCGGCAAATCCGAGATGCGGGACACAGGCATACGATCCCATAATCCATTTAAGGATTTAGGTACAAACCTGATTTTGACAAACATGACTGGCTCAGCTACGAATCCCAGTCAGGCGTTGTTGGTGGGGAATTGATTCCATTCCGATCCTGCCAGATTCCAGATTCCAGAAGTAATTCCGGACATGACTCAGACCCCATCTAGACTTGGGCACAGGTCTGCACTTACAGTCGCAGCAGTATCTCCGGGGCATTCCCGAACTCGGAACCTCAATGGCTGCCTTCGTGTTGTGCACAGCATGTCCATATTAGTCCAGCCATCTGAACGACTGTCATTGCGGCCCTTCTCCTCACAAACGCCATTTAGCGTGTCTCGCACGTCCCGTCGGACAAGTGTCCGTGTGCTGCGACCCCCTCGGGAGCCGCTGCAGCATTCGTTGTCAACCAAGCTGGGCCTTATTTTCAACTCTCGCGAGCATAAATATCGTTGGCGCTCTATCACAGCTGATTAGGCTCTGTTTGACAGCAAGCCATAACCAGTCGATACATGTTTGACACATTCGGGCACAACTTCACCACCAAGTGTGTATGTCTGTCTGTATCTCTCTTTTTCTTTCTTCCCCTGTATCTCTGCCTCTGTCCCTCTGTATTTCTGCCTCTTCCCCCCCCCCCCCCCCCCACTCGCTCTCCCTCCTTCCCTCACTTCCCGTCTTGGCCACCTCTCGAGTCCCGCCTTTCCCGCCGCGCATGGCCGGATGTCCGCCTCTCGCCCCCCCCCCCCCCCTCCCCCCGGCCGGACGCCTCTGTGTGTATGTGTGTGTGTGTGTGTGTGTACACCATGTACCGTGTACTGTGTGCTGTGTACTCTACAATCCGTTGCGACTGGCCGGCAAACAGCTGGCTGGCCGCGAGGTGCGGTGGCCGACCGCCACCCCCTTCCCCTCCCCCTCCCCCCGCCGGTGCCGCCCGTTCGCACCCCGGAAACGCGCAAACAGGGTGCGTCTCCTGGTACGTGCCAGCTGCGTGCCTAGTGCGTAAAATCAGCGAGGCGCGGTTCACAGGAGCGGATACGGTGTCGACCGCTGCCCTCGTGCTGTTTATAGTAAGCCCAGGAATACGGATGATCTCTCAATCTGACGGTTACTTGATGACGCTTGTAACTGCCACGACCATCGGGATCGGGATCTCCCTCGCCAGCGGAGCAGAAAGTTCAAACGCAGTCTGTAGCTGGCTGGAGGACGGCTTCGCACCATGACACCGGCACCTGCCGCCAGCAATATCGCCCCCCCTCTCCCCACTCCTCTCTGCGTCAACGGCGACTGCCGCAAGTCACCCGTGCTTGCAATGTTGCGCAGTTTGCCGTAGTGGTAATGCAATTGACAGCCTGGTATAAGCCTCTCTCTGATATTTTTCTAGCCGTGAACGCGTCATTCTTGCAACCAAGCGACCCTGTTTGTTTCCATGTCATTTGGCAGGGTGGACCTGAATGCCCCCACGGCTGGCGTGCCTACCTGCAGCTGGTGCACGTGCATATCACGTGCCTCAGTCATATTATTGACTCCAATACCTGCCAGACATAAACAGACCCCTTCCAGAGCCATTGGTTGCTTGGATTGAGCATTGCATTAATGTTAAAGCGGGTGACTGCAAAAGGGACGGTCACGTTACGTTTTGGCCACAGGCAAGCAAACACACATCTGAAACTTATGAGGAAGCGAGCATCCAGACGTAAATGCACAGGACCGCATCTTGTGACGGGACGAGACGTAATGCCGCCCGCCCATAACATAAGCCGCCGTGGATCAGCCGTCGCATTACGATGTGCATGCAGTCTGCGGCTCCGTGCGGTAGCAAACGATGCAATAATGCTATGCATAAATCTGTCCGGGCAGCTCTGTTTTGCCTGCGTGCTCAGGGACCGTGTCATCAATGCCACGGTACTTGTCATTTGTACTAGGCTGGCTCTCCGCTTAATGTGGTAGGTGGCTATCTCGCTCAGCGTGGCTTTGGTTGTTTGGATTAGAGCCCTTTTGACCAGAAATGATCATTTCAGGACTATGGGATAAAACAGAATGGATAATGGGGCAGGGCTGCATGCGCCTGGGTTTAACCGCCGAGTTTTAGCTCGCGCGTACGTCCCTCTGCGGGGTGTGCGCTGGGCACCCGGTGGGGGGTTTCCCTCCGTGGGCCTCTCGACCCGCTCGTGGCAGACGCATGCAGCCTGCCCCGGACAAGCGGGGCGTCCCGAAGATGCAGGATACGGCTAGAAAGAGGATAAGAGGGTCGGGTTACCCAGTGTTGCAGCATCTCGTGCTGCGCCACATCGTGTAGTAGCATCCCGGGCTGCGCCACCCAGTGTCGCAGTATATGGCTGCTGTGACGGCGCTGCGCCCAGCGCGGCAGCGGCCGCGGTTCAGACAGCGTGACAGTCGGTCCGGGCCGCCCAGAGGGCGCCGCCGGCCGCCGGACCGCGCCGGGCAGCCGTGGAGCCACTGCCGGCAGGTTTCGGCGGCGGTGGCGGCCGGGCGCTGGTGGCTGGTTTTAAGGAGTGCCGCGAGCCGCTGCGCTGTGTTCGGTACTCTAATATCACGTGAGTCTGCAGGCTGTGGCGGGCCGTCGCCCGGCCCGGTGCCCCCACCCCGGCGCTCCCCGCAGGGCTCACCAGGCCCTCCCCGACAACTGACATTAGGCGACAGCGCTGGACAGGATACGTTTTGTGAGCCTTACGCTTGCTTTGTGCAAGAATCTCTCCTAGTTTTACAGACATTTACCAAGCTTTGTTACGGTTTAGCAAAGCTAGTGAGAATGGAAGCTTCCAGGTACATCGCCCACGACCAGGAAATAATTAAAGCAAGGTAATATTATCTCATTGCCATAAATATCGATTGTTGAAAGCATTGTTATGGCTTGAGCGTCTGTAATCAGCTGCTCAGCGGTCCGTTACACCAGCTGATTGCTATTGTAAGCTGTTTGGGTGAGCTCTTCTCGCATCACTGACTGTGCCGGTATTTGCCTAGTTTTGTCTTCCCAACATTGTGGGCGCTTCTCCTTGCGGCCGTCTTGCTATTGGAGAAGCTCCCGAGTTGGCGATTGCTAGATGCATGGGTTGTGATAGTCCAGACATAGCTGGTTGGCACTGGAGCCGTGGCCTAGTTGTCCTAGTCCGCCGATTTTCCATCGGTATAAATCACTGGCCGATTCCGATCAATGTTGGTTGGACGCGGTTACGGCCTAAAATGCAAAAATTTGGAATGGGGCGGGGGAGGGGGTGGTCTGTAACTCCGACCTTTCTGGCCAACGACTAAAAATGCACCAGATCAAAGGTAGACCTGAGAGGGAACCCAGCAGTTCAGGAACATCGCAACCTCTCCATCTGGATACGAAACCGCTGCACCAATTGTTGCCGGTCGAGGCTGTACTACACAGCGCTGTGCCGCGCCGCCGGCCGTGCGACACAGCGCTGCGCGGCTGGCTGTGCGACGCAGCGGCGCTGTACGCGTCCGGCGGCTGCAGGCAGCGGCTGGGCGGCGGGCGCTGGCGGCGCCGGGCCGGCGGCGGCGCCGGGCCGGCCGCGGCCGTGGGCGGCGCTGCGGCGCGGCCGGCGCCGGCGGCGCTCCCGCCGGCCGCCCCGCCGTACCACATTCCAGAGGTGATCGGGGCCGCCGCCGGCCAGCGCGCCGCTGCCGGCGGCGCCGCGCGCTCTCTCCCTCCCCCCCTCTCTCTCTCTCCCTCTCTCGGAGGCACCGCTGCGCCCAGCTCGACTCTAACCGCTCTCCCGGCTGCCGGGCCGTCCACACAGCGGTCCGCTGATCCGCCGCCGCCGCTGCCGCACTGACACGGCCTGGGTCGCTCCTAGCGGCGGCATGGTTTTTCCCACTGCGGACGGGCTGCGGCTGGGAGACCCCGGGGCTGTCCCCCCTTCCCCTCCCTCCCCGCTCCATCGGGATGGCCCGTGCCCATGACGGTGTTTAGCCCTTGTTTTTCACGCCCGCAATCCAAAGGAATCTTTAAAAATTTTGCCGGTAATTGCGCCAGGAAAGGCCAACCTACTGCTGGGTTCAGAAAGTCTGTTTAAACCGAGGATGAAAAGGCCACGTGATGATAAATGAATTGAAGGGATCTGTATTTGATGCGCATGCAAATATGTATATGCATATAGAAATGCGGGTGTCAGCATTGGTTTTTCGCTTTGGGGTGTGGCGGTAAGCATTTAAGAGTGTTTGAGTGTATTGTTATCCTCGTACACCGACTACCGCGCATGTGTGCGGATCCCTCGAGGCCACTAACACTAGAGCACTAACACTAGGGCACTAACATTAGGGTACTAGCACTAGGGCACTAACATAAGGGCGCTAACACTGGGACACTAACACCAGGGCACTAACACTAGTCTTTTTCAGATCGTGGTTTTTGAACGATTAGTTCAATGTTACTTGCCCTGCCTTTAGATATTTTATATACGGCCCAATCGTTGCGTGGATGAGGGATGTTCCAAATGCTGTTCAATTAATACCTGTTTACACTGTTCGCAAAGTTGTGGCAAACCGTAAAAAATTACGTTTCGATGGCGGTTGACGCTCCTCGCTCCCCCTCCCGTTGCATTGCAGCTCTTTTGTATACTACATTTTCAACAGTGGTGCAGTTGCTAACCACTCCCTTCCAAAGCCGTCTTTATATATGATAAGTGACGTTTTATCCGCTAGACTTGAACTGGCCGTAGATTTGTGCTCACATGTCACTTCGTCCGATCCATGTGTGGTCATGTAGGGAATGTCTTACCCGTCAGGCCCCACGCAATCACCTTCATGACGCTAAACCTGGCTGCATGGCGTGGGTTGGGCGGTTTGTGGTGCTGTGACACGTGAGACGTATGCCTCTCCCCTGACACGGAGAGGCCCGCTGCGACACGTGAGATGTGTGTCCCTCCGCTGGCACGGAGAGGCCCCCTGTGACACGTGAGATGTGTGTCCCTCCGCTGGCACGGAGAGGCCCCCTGTGACACGTGAGATGTGTGTCTCTCCGCTGGGACGGAGAGGCCCCCTGCGACACGTGAGATGTGTGTCTCTCCGCTGGCACGGAGAGGCCCCCTGCGACACGTGAGACGTATGCCTCTCCCCTGACACGGAAAGGCCCCCTGCGACACGTGAGATGTGTGTCTCTCCGCCGGCACGGAGAGGACCTGCGCACGGCTGGCGAAGAAGGCGTGATTCCCGTTGAGTGTGCCTTTTGCAAGGCTGGAGACAACGCGAGCGTCGATAAAGCAGACTGCACACCTCTCATAAACAGTAGTTTTAAAAATAAAAAAGAGCTAAAAAGCACCAGAGCCTCAAAAAACATCATGGGTTTCTGAAAAGTTAGAAATCTCACTCGCGTCAGGTCCTCAAAAACTAGCAGACAAACCGGCCTCGAAGCACCATGAGCAGCAGCAACACCAAGGCTCTGCCAAAACTTCCGGATTTATGCAAAAATATAATGGTTCCCAGAACAGAAAATAATCGGAACCAAAGGCTTCCAAGTCCCCAAAAATCTCAGGGATACCAGCGTAGCTTACAAAAGCATCAGATACCTCAGATATATCAGGGCCCCAAAGAAACCAAGTGTCAGCTTGTGAAGGCGCTCGTTGCTGCATGGGCCGCAATAGAAACTGTCAGCTCCCAGAACGCTTCCCTGCAGCCCTCGACCGATGTGGAAAGCTTGCATTCATATTCCTTCCTAGAAGGGGTCATTTTCCAGCCAAAGCCGTAAAATATTAATGCATCGATCCAAAAACTTGTCTGGTTCTGCGCCTGAAGGGCGAAGGTTACTGTGCATTGGTCCAGAGTGGTGGGGTGCTGTTGTTGATTGGGTGCTGTACAACGTAGCATATTACACCTATGCTTTTGTTCATTGCTTTTTTGTTGGCGGCTGGATTGCTGATTGTTTATTGCGCAATTGTGGGTTGTGGCTTTTAAGCGCATGGACAGTCCATGTATTGACCTGTTTCCAGAGACGGTACTGTCCGCGGCGCGCAGTGCTGGTCGTGCGCTCCATCTCCGGTACTAATCTTCTTGTGCGGAACCCGTTTACGGTTGAAGACATTTTACTTCGATGAGGCATTTTAATTCTCAAATGGATGCCTTGATGAACTCTTAGGTTTCTCCTTCAATCAATTATCCGCCGTGTCGACACATCACAAGTCATCAGCTTTGTCTGCAGCTTTGGCTGAATCTCTCCCGTGACTGACCGAAGAGTCTCAGTAATCCGCTACCTTTGTCCAAGGCTCCTCCCCTACGGACCTTTGCCACGCGGCCACTAAGTATATTTATCCGAGATTCCTGCGCTGCAGACCTGGGACCCTCTGCCGCCCTGCATAGCGGGCTTCCCTGCAGCGCTGCAGCCGTCCGCTGACAATGAGGCGGCCACCTGCTCGATGGCACGTGTTGGCGTCAGATCGGCTGCCATTTGAGTCCGCGCCGGGAGCCTCGCCGGCGGCTGTTCACCTGCCAGTGTCTGATGCGGACTTGAGAGTGGCACTCAGGGCCAGAGTCCCATATCTGACGCGACTGGTGACGAGCCCGCCAGCTCCGCTGGACACGAACGCGGCTGGTGACGACCACGCCAGCTCCGCTGAACTCGGACGCGGCTGGTGACCATCCCGCCAGCTCCGCTGAACACGGACGCGGGGGGTGACGAGCCCGATAGCTTCGCTGGACACGGACGCGGCTGGTGACGAGCCCGCCAGCTCCGCTGAACACGGACGCGGCTGGTGACGATCCCGCGAGCTTCGCTGGACACAGCTGCGGCCGCCGCCCATCTAATGCCGATAGGCGATAGGGTAGACTACTGGGAACATTTAATAATTTTCGCTGCCCTAACACCGCCAGAACCCCAGTGTCGACAGGTTTGCTGTCGACGTAGGCAGGAGTCTCTGTATACTTCCGAACCCTGACAAACGATTTTCCCTTAGGATCCCAAGGGAGAATCGTAATTCAAAAGACCACTGCGAGGAAGCTTTCCCTGGCCCGTCGACGAGGTGCGGGCTCGCCGAACACCATGATGCACGGCCGCAGTAACACTGACACCACCGCAGACTGAGGCTTGTCTGGGCATTGGCGTGGGGAGCGGCGTCACAGGGAAATGCTCTTGGCGCAGTCGTCATCGCTGTGGACGCATAATTCTGTGACCCAGAAATGGTCCTAATAAACCCGTGGGACACTCGCCAGACACCAAATAAACTAAAATAGGTACAGCCAATATCATACTGCTGCTAGCATGATAACTTTTGATTCATGAAAATGTGCCTGTTGCTTACATTGACCTCATTGTCATGAGCATTGAGCGCCCTCTGTTTCCTTGGAGCTAAGAGCTCTTTGACATGTAACCCTGGCTCGTGTAGAAAACCCGTTGACATCGCGGGAAAGGAGAGAAGAACCAGCATGCTCCGGGCAGTTTGACGTGGGAGTAGACGAGTTACTTAGAAAGGCCCGGTGAGCCCCTTCAGGTGCCCGCCAATGGGCCGACAGTTGTGCAGAGTGAGAGTACTTCCTGCCACTGGCACGGCACGTGTGAGCCATTACTCGGCCCGGAGCAGGCCCCGATCAGCTGCTGAGCTGGCGTGAACCGTCCACCAGCTGACTGCAGCCGGCGGCGGTGGCCGGAATGGCGCGGAGGCTTGACCTCTTAGCTCTCCCAGCTGGTCACCCGCCACGACCGCCGACAGCGGCCGTCGTGACACCCGCGGTTTGTCAACTGGTGCGACACCATCAGCTGATGCCAACTTCAGCTGTCGCGGTACCGGCGGTGACTCTGGATGGGTCAGCAGCAGCTGCGACGCGTCTGGCACCGGCCAGGCTGGGTCGGCTGCGGCCGGCGGTCTCGTCCGCCGCACTTAGGCCGCCGGCGGCACTGGCGGCCGCTGGCGTGCCGTTCCGTACTATGTCAGGCGCCCGCGAGAGTGGCCGCGCCGGCCGCCCCGCCGACCGCCGTTTCTAGCCGGAGGGCCGATTTCTCTGACGCGGCGCCTCTCTCGCCGGCGCCGGCTCCGCCGGCGGCGCTGCCGGCGCCGCTGCAGCCAGCGCGCGCCAGCCTTGGCCGCGGTAAAAAGGGTGGCGTCAGGCTGCCGAGCCGGCGGCGACAGGCGCGCCTCACCGGCCGCCCAGCTGCGGCACGGCCGCCGGCGCCGCCGCCGGCCGCCACCCGGCGCTGGCACGTCCCCGCCGCGGGCCGGCGCCGCCGGTGGCGGGCCTCGCCCTGGCCGGGCGAGGCGGCGCAGCCTGCGACGGCATGGGTGAGAGGTCTCGTCGTGCCGTTGGGCAGACGGTACGGCATGCCACTAGGACGACGGAAAGGATGTGTGAGGCAGAGATGGTACTACTATGTTTAGCTCCGTGGAATGGTACCACCATGTCTGGCTCCGTGAGATGGTACCACTATGTTTGGCTCCATGGGGCGGTACCACTATGTTTGGCTCCATGGGGCGGTACCACTATGTTTGGCTCCATGGGGCGGTACCACTATGTTTGGCTCCATGGGGCGGTACCACTATGTTTGGCTCCATGGGGCGGTACCACTATGTTTGGCTCCATGGGGCGGTACCACTATGTTTGGCTCCATGGGGCGGTACCACTATGTTTGGCTCCATGGGGCGGTACCACTATGTTTGGCTCCATGGGGCGGTACCACTATGTTTGGCTCCATGGGGCGGTACCACTATGTTTGGCTCCATGGGGCGGTACCACTATGTTTGGCTCCATGGGGCGGTGCCACTATGTTTGGCTCCATGGGCGGTACCACTATGTTTGGCTCCATGGGGCGGTACCACTATGTTTGGCTCCATGGGGCGGTACACTATTTTGGCTCCATGGGGCGGTACCACTATGTTTGGCTCCATGGGGCGGTACCACTATGTTTGGCTCCATGGGGCGGTACCACTATGTTTGGCTCCATGGGGCGGTACCACTATGTTGGCTCCATGGGGCGGTACCACTATTGTTGGCTCATGGGGCGTACCACTATGTTTGGGCTCCATGGGGCGGTACCACTATGTTTGGCTCCATGGGGCGGTACCACTATGTTGGCTCCATGGGGCGGTACCACTATTTTGGCTCCATGGGCGGTACCACTATGTTTGGCTCCATGGGGCGGTACCACTATGTTTGGCTCCTGGGCGGTACACTATGTTTGGCTCCATGGGGCGGTACCACTATGTTTGGCTCCATGGGGCGGTACCACTATGTTTGGCTCCATGGGGCGGTGCCACTATGTTTGGCTCCATGGGGCGGTACCACTTTTGGCTCCATGGGGCGGTACCACTATGTTTGGCTCCATGGGGCGGTACCACTATGTTGGCTCCATGGGGCGGTACCACTATGTTTGGCTCCATGGGGCGGTACCACTATGTTTGGCTCCATGGGCGGTCCAACTATGTTTGGCTCCATGGGGCGTACCAATATGTTTGGCCCATGGGGCGGTACCACTATATGTTTGGCTCCATGGGGCGGTACCACTATGTTTGGCTCCATGGGGCGGTACACTATGTTTGGCTCCATGGGCGGTACCACTATGTTTGGCTCCATGGGGCGGTACCACTATGTTTGGCTCCATGGGGCGGTACCACTATGTTTGGCTCCATGGGGCGGTACCACTATGTTTGGCTCCATGGGGCGGGTACCACTATGTTGGCTCCATGGGGGTACCACTGTTGGCTCGGTGCGTACCACTATGTTTGGCTCCATGGGGCGGTACCACTATGTTTGGCTCCATGGGGCGGTACCACTATGTTTGGCTCCATGGGGCGGTACCACTATGTCTGGCTCCGTGAGGTGGCTGCGACCTGAGCGTCGCACTCTGCACTTGTTCTGTTCATTTCTCAATGGCATGCGTTCAAAACCTCTGCGCAGGCTTTAAACAGTTTTAGGTAAATGCGGCATGAAAACCACGTGGACCGGGAGCGACCCAGGCTGGGATTCCTGAGGTCGAGCCGGTCGCAGGTGTCTGTTATTGGGCCTAGTGCTGGTCGATGACATCACAAATTCGTCAGATGCTTCTGAAATTGAATTTGTGAAGGTTCCCTGAGATTGCATATCACCTGGCTCTTGGCGATGCATTTTATCTTCCCGCCATACGCCAGTAAATGATAATATGTTTCTAAGATAACGACTCGATGTTTCCCTCACCAAGACCGGGCCAACCCTTTCCCCGCCTGACCGCTGGCAAGTGTTCAGTGTGCCTCACCTGCTACCGACCCTAAATAATCCGTTGCCGCCACGTTCCCCCCGCCCTGCGACTGCTTCACAGCGACACAGACCGTGCTGGGGCATAGCTGAAGCTGATGGCATATCTTGAGGACGTCTCGAGCGGGTGGCGCGTGGTCTGCAGGGCGCCCTCAGACGGGGAAATTGACATTGTGAGCACGGGCACGCGAGATTCTCCATGCAAATTATGGCAATCGGTGTCCCACATGCCTTTGTTCAAAACGAATCCCGTAATAAAAGTTGTGTGAAATTGGCTAGCGTTTGCGGCCCATTACCTCGTTATAATGTGATTCAGGTGTATGGCGGCGCACACACTGCATGAGTCGTTTATTTTGAAAACATGGATGGCAGCAGACAGCCGCCGAGATTGTTCGACACGACTTTGTGGGTTGTAACAGACAGACAAGTCTCGTTTCAATGATCCTCTTAAACGTGCGTCTATAGCATTTGTGTGCATCATCTACGAAATAATGACTTGATTGCCATTGGCTTATTCTTAAATATCGTTGTTTTAACGTTGCACTATCTGATGAGCAGCACGTAACTGTGATCCAATATTAATCTAAAACGTGGTATGATCACCTGAAACAGTTCTATCAGTCGAAAAGGCAGCTTTTCTTGCACGAACTGCCGTTGATGTGTTATAATCAGTGACGTGTGTTGATAGCGTTTAATGCCTATTGGCCTGACTGAAACAGTCAATCGCTCTGATTTCTAAATTGTCGAACGGAGCCGGATCCTTGGTACCTGAGCACCACGTCTATCATCTGTCATCAGCGCCCTGGTGAAGCTCACTGAACCAAGGCTAGCTTTTCGCTATTCCCGCACTGAATCGTAGGATGGTTTTGTTGATAAGCGTGACCTTCACCCCAATACAGTTCACGACGATACTTTTTGTCTGCATATAGAGGGACACATTTCCCCAAAGTTCGCCCATCCGGCATTTCGAGCGACCAAGATGATCATAATTGACCGGAAATGGTGTGCACTGGCATAACAATCAATCATTAAAAGATAATTAAAGGCCAAGGGAAGATCAGCTGCTTCTTGTTTTGTGAGACTGCGGCCGAGCTCCAACTGATCAGGTTTGCTCGACCAGAACCCCATTCCCTCCCCTCTCCGAGTTACCACACGGGCGGCTAGGGTCAAGCCTGTTAACAAGGGTTCAGATGGGGGTTAAATTGAGTCAAATTAAGTCTGCTTTAACCACTGCGCGTCTGGGAAACCAGAGATATGGGGTTCGATTTCCCGCGGTGCCCGCAGGCGACGCCAGGCAGGCGACGCCATATAGCCCCAGCAGCTGAGTGCGTCGTAAAGCCCCAATGACACACATGACACGGGGGTTAAATTGACCCCGAAGGTTTTTCAGAATGATTTCCAAAAACGTGGTTAAGCCACGCTTGACTTTGCGTAGCTGTCGCATTAAATAGCGGATATTTTGATGTACCAAATAAGATGTACGTTCTAAGGTCACTGACCGAGGGCAGGTCAAAATCAGGCCATGGCTGTCAGCCGAGGGCATTTCTGAGGAATTGTTCAATGCGATGCAACAATGGAGTGTTAGACGAAGCTATACATATCTGGGACAATTTCTTAGACAATAAAGCAAGTGAATTCATAATAACATCCAATCCCATTGACCTAGGTCAGGCATGAAGGTCAGAACGAGGTCAAAACTAGTCTGCTTTTTTACTCGAGAGCTTGGTTTTATGGGGTAGTTTCTGGTGCTTAATTCGAATTTATCAATGACAGGGACCGCAGCAAACATGTTTAATGGACTTCTTAAAGATAATACAAGGTCATTGACCTAAAATGATCCATGTCAGCATTACGTTTTTATGAACATACCTACTAGCGCAATCCCTGACGCTTGTATGGATAACAAATAGGACCAATCTCGTATGTATTTGGCCGCTTTGACCTTATAAAGGTCATGCAAGGTCACTGACCGCACTGAACTTTTGCTTAGTACACGTATCTAGCTTCACAGTGCTTACATAAAGGGTTCTGAGGTCACTTGAGACACCAATGTGGAACTGAACTTGTTTGACCTTATTTAGCCTCAAGGTCATGATCTAGGAACCTCAAATTTTGACCCAACAGTGAAACATACAGATAAATTTATTCTGCGAATTTGGTGTTCCTAGCTATCTTTGTCTTTGAGATCTTCGAGGGGCCAAGTTGACCCCCACCTGAGCGAAGAGCATTCAGCCGGCCACCCTGGCGCATGTTAACTCTGTCTCACGCGTTGTCAACGCGCGTTATCAATGCGCGTTGTCAGCGTGGGTCCGGTACATTTTCGTGCTCCGAAATGTTCAGTGCAGCTTCCGACGTGCACTGAAAGTTCAACCATTCTCCGCCGTACATCGAAATCTTGGCTGCTCTCCGCTGTGCACTGAAATTTATGTTTGTCGTGCCACCAAAAAGATGCAGCATGCAACATGCAAAGCACAGAAGTGACCGATTCCGATTAAAACGGTGCCACATCAATAGCACCGAGGCTGAAATTGCACTCGTTTGGCTTTATTTAACCCCAAGGTCATGATCTAGGAACCTGAGATTTTGACCCAACAGCTTAACATACAGATCACTCTATTCTATGAATTTGGTATTCCTAGCGCAATCCCTACGAACTAGGAAGGAATGTGTGATTGTGCTAGGAACACCACATTGAGGCCTATTACGTCGCCCCTTACCGTATTACCCGTTGTGAGACTGATGATGCCAGGTCGCCATGGCTTGAAACGCGCGGCTTACCATGGCGACGACACAGCAGCCGTCTCTGCTTACCATGGGGACGGCACACCAGGCGTCTCTGCTTACCATGGGGACGGCACACCAGGCGTCTCTGCTTACCATGGGGACGGCACACCAGGCGTCCCTATTGATTCAAAAGTGTTTTTTTCTGCCTTTCTTTAAACATTCATCCTTTGATTCACAGCGTACGATTTTGCCACCCGTTCTTCCTTGGGTCTCGTAACTTCTGACGGCTACTGTGAAAACATTCGAGTGCGTAGCCATGGGATGACATTGCAGCTCTAGCTCAAAAACCACCGGCCGATAAAAAAGCCACGCCACTAGTAACACACGATTTTATCTCTCATTTTGAAGATGGCGACTTCAGATCATCGTGGTGACCAAAGATGCACGGATACCAACAGGATGACAGTGCAGCTGTCTCCAGTCTCGGAGGCCGGTCACTTGTCCGTGAACTATTTGCCATGATAATGACGTCCCCGATGGTATCACATGGTAACCAGATTTCGATGTTTGTTGACGTCGGCTGGTTGTGTAACGATGCAAATTTTGTTCTTGCCCCACCAAAAATGCTCATGGTTTGTTGACCTAGCTTTGACATGTAAGCAGAAATTTGGGTAGTTACACGGGAACGCTGTGTTGTAAATCAGGTGGGGGAGGTGAGCAACGTGAAAATGGCTGTTACTACCTCGATTGTCGTGCGAGGTCGGGTTGAATATTCCACCATAAGTTGCTTAGTCATATGAACCATGCTTTGTATGGAATCACTTAAAGCTACCAACTTAACACTACCTACATAACCTTTAATGGGCCAATGGCCACTTACTCTAAGAAATGATTTACAGCGATTACACAGAATGATTACAATCGACGTCGTCCAAAATAACACCTCACCAAAAGCATTCCCGAATAGACCACGACAGCCATGTTTCCAATGTAGCGGTATGCGTTGATAGTTGGCTGGCTGAGAAATCGTATTAAGCCACTATTGCAGTGACTGAACGTTGTATCGCAACATGCCTTGGCTAATGCTTCCGAGGAGTACCGCTGATTTTTTAGATAAAACATTGTCTGGCAGGGACAGGGAGCGTGATCGTGTGTCCGTGGTTTGGTCGAGACAGGCAGGCGGGCGCGCGGCAGTTATGCGTAATATGCCTCCGGTCGTTGGCACCGTCGCTGGTGGCCTTTATCTCCTTGCCGGCCACCTCCATGCTGTTTTGATTGCCATGCCGCCTGCCGCTGGACCGATGCAGCGACCATTAGAGGGTCTGCAGCGACTTTGCAATTACCCACATATTGTTGTACGGAAGGAATTACGCGTCATGTTAGCCTACCGTTAAGGAAACTATCGCTTTTTGCCACACTCCGGGTAGGTTCCCACTGTTGGCTTCCATTTCATGTGTTGGCGCCCCATTTCTGCAAGTTGATCTGATGCGTCACTCTACAAAACGGCCTGGCCTGCCTGATCTGAGCTAAGCGGACCTGGATTGACCTGACCTGAGCAGAGCTCACCTGGCAGACTTTGTCAAGGCAGACCTTAGCGGAAGTGGCCTATCGCAAACTCAAACAGAAATTCGCCTTGGCTTAACTCGTCACGGAGCTTAATTTGAGCTTGCCTAACCAAAACTGACCTGCCCTGACCCGTCTGCAGACTGATCTCGCCCGCCGGGTCGCCCAACATCTCCCCCGGCTCTCTGCACTCTTCCTCGCCGACGCCGCTAAACAACAACAAACTGTCGCCGTCGATAGCGTCGCAGCCCAAGTCGTCGCCGACGGTAGCGTCACACCACGGCAAGGTCACGGGCATCCCCACCGTGGCGGCCGCCTCCAGGTAAGATCATGGGGTCTAGCCTCAGGGCCACTCCTTTGGTTACATGAAGAGGGAGGCGGACGTTGGAGTGCGTTTGGGGTAGCTGCTTCTATCATTACCACATCACTTGGCATAGGCGGATCCTGGCGGGGGGGGGGGGGGGGCCCGGGGCCATGGCCCCTCCCCCTCAAAACCTCTGAGAATATGTTTTGGCCCCAAAAACATTCCCAGAGCTTCATAAAAGTTTCGTCTACTTACCGTCTGTTTTGAATTTAACTGTTTTGTTTCAACTTCTGTTTAAGATTCAAAAGCATTTCGGTGCTTTTTCGGTTTTGAATGGTGTCCCTACTAGGTATTCGCGAGAGGCACCATGCACTGGACCTCGGATCCCACACCAGCTAGCTGGCGACGAACGGTTGCCCCCCCCCCCCCAAAAAAAAAAAACTCCGGGCTAGATCCGCTCCTGTCATTTGGTATTCGTGGTGAGCTCAAATGCTGTTGTTTCCATGCAGGCATGTGATGTTTAATTTTATGTTGATACCGGGGAGAGAATTCTTAAAAGGAAGCATACAGTTATTTTATACCATTGCAAAAACTTTTCCATAAACTTACCAGAGTTCAGAGCGTCCAAACCCCACTTAAGGAATAAGTTAGCACCAAGGGCAGGCTGACCATTTGCGTTACTTACAAATTAGTTGAATGACCATTTGTTAATAGCTGAAAAGCAGAGCGGTCCTCGTCTCACATAAAGCTGCTGCCCTGCAGAAAAAGCTCGGCTCATGTCATGTGCAACGTTCGAACAAAATGCTGTTACCGCAAATGTCGCCGTGAATGTATATGTACGTATGGATGAGGTGTTAGTGTCTTGTGACAGCTCTGCAGTCGACGCTCGTGCGTCAGCAAGTTTGCGTGCCGCAATGCATGGCCTGCTACTGGCCTATCCTCGCGTAACAGTCTCGTCCCGCTCCGGGGGGGAGGGGGATTTGCACGACCCCATGCCGGTGTGTCAGGCTCACTGGGTCATGTCTTTTCATATGCTTTAACTTGTTACACGGCCATGCTGTTTTACTTGTTCTGATGAATGTCGTAATGGTAAAGTAGCTTGGCGAGGAGAAAATAAGAAAGGCAGTCACTGCTATTTGTCCTAATTACGTTTTCGATCATGGTTTCGTGACACAGTTCTTAGATATTCTTGTGTGAAGCGAGAAACGAATGCTCGCAATCGTTGTTCTTTTTTAGAGTCGAATGCCGTGGGGCCTGCGAACAGCTTACCATCGCTCGGCACTCGTGACCAGTGATAATGCCCGATCATCGTCTATGTATCCATGTTCTACCGCAATGCTGCTTTATTGTCCTTGTTGGTGGCCGACCCCTGATGACCTGGAGCGCCGGTAGTACAGTATGCCGCGTGTGTCGAGGAAACAAGAGATCCGGTGTTCGATTCCCCGCGCTGGCCGCCGTCACTGCCTGCCAGCGTGAGAGGCAGTCGGTGCCGTATAACCCCACCAGCGGAGTGCTGTGTCCGGCCAAAATGGGGATGAGACCCGCTGTGGCCCACCAGACAACCCAGGACGTGACCCGCCCGGCTTCCCCAGGTACACGGCCCCGGTGCATATTGACGTGGGTGGCGTCATCTACACGTCGTCACTGGAAACGCTGACCAGGTGAGTGCTCCCAGGTCAGGGCTGGACATTCGTGAACTAGGTCTCAAGCGTCTCATCCCCATACGGCAACGAATGCGAGGCACGGGCGTTGGCAGGCCGCGTTTGAGTGGGGACCGTGGTATATCTTCAGAGGTTGGCTGGACGGCAGAGGTGTGTCGGCGCTGGGCTCCCCAGCCGAAATACACCGCGCAGCTCGGCCACTGCTGAGTAGTCATGCCTTATTGGTGTGGGTAACCAGGGCACTTCCACCAGCCGCCAGGCAGCCATGAATGCGAACTGGCAAGCCGACAGCCTGCCAAACAACAGGTCACCAGGTGAAACCACTGGGCGATGATGATCACGGAGAACAACTCATACTTGCTCGGGAAACGTAACAGGGTTGTGCGTGACTGCCATGGAGGAAGAGGAGGAGGTCTTTTTCTCCCAAAAAGGGCTTGTGACCTTTGGTTACCGCGCCAATGATGGCGCGCCTCGGTTGCCGGGTGGCGGGGCAGCTGGTGGTGACGGTGGCGGCGGGTGTGCTGCGGCAGCGGCGGGGCGCGGAGCCGGTGGTCCCGCCTCCGAGCGGCCCGGTTTTTACCCGCCGCCATGTGGGAGAAACTCGTCCCGGACTCCCGCACGTCTGCACGGGACGCGGCGGTGACACGGCGCCCGGCCGCTGGGCACGGCGCCGAGGTCGGGTCGGGTCGCCAGAGGTCAGGGCCATTGCCGGCGGTGTGTCGAGTCTGGAGAACGAGGCGACCGTCGCCGCATGCTCGGCCCACGTGGCCCAGCTAGTGAGGCTGGGCTCCCTGCCACATGGCCAGCCGTTTGCACTCCAGCGTCACTGGTTGCGCCCTTGAATCCTCCCTGTGCCCAGCATGGGCTCAGGGCCCGGTATGTGACGCGCCACAAGCGGCATGCCCTAACAGCTGTCCAGTTGTCCAGTTGAAAACAGTTGTCCAGATAAACTCGTTTCATCCCAGAGTCGCGGTCCTCATGCCTCTTTATATAAACTGATTCCATTGCATGCTTATGCTTCAACCTTTCATTGCCTCGTGCATGGAAAGTCACGTACTGGCATGAGCGTTGTGCTGGTGTGGCCGCTGTCTCCCGGTGCTGGTGTGGCCGCTGTCTCCCGGTGCTGGTGTGGCCGCTGTCTCCCGGTGTACTGCACTCGCCACTCACAGGCGGCGCCGTTTGATGGCTACCGACTTCAGAACCTGTGGGACTGTGTGACGTGACTGGAGCTGACCCGACATTGCCACCAACACTGCAGACGATGGCGGCCGGGTGGCCGGGAGACGTGGACAACGGATTGCCGGACTGTCCGGAGTTAGCGGCAGCAGCGCTGGCGAGTACACTGGGTGTGTCCGGGATATAAAGGCAGTAGCGCTGGCGAGTACGCTGGGCGTGGTCCGGGATATAAAGGCAGCAGCGCTGGCGAGTACACTGGGCGTGGTACGGGATATAGAGGCAGCAGCGCTGGCGAGTACGCTCGGTGTGGTCCAGGATATAAAGGCAGCAGCGCTGAAGAGTACGCTGGGTGTGGTCCGGGATATAGAGGCAGCAACGCTGGCGAGTACGCTGGGCGTGGTCCGGGGTTCAGGGGCAGCAGCGCTGGCGACGACGCTGGGGCGGTCCGGGATTTCCTGATTCTGCCTTGGCATGCAGTGGTGTCTTTGCTTATTCGAATTTTTCTCTGTCCAGCTTTTCTTTGCAGGCATTTCCATGAAGGCACAGGAAGGTTTTATTCAGTGCCTGTTCAAGCCGCGTTGACCAGTGCCTTGGCAGCTACTATCACGCTGATATTGACCAATAGCGTTTGGCGTGCCATGAGATGTGTGGTCGGATGCCGTCATAGGTTCAGAAATAATAAGATTTGCCAATGTCTTGAAGCTTTTGATGTTATCAACTTGATTGTGGTGCCTTAATGCCAGTAATCTGGTCGAGTCGATAAGGGTCAACTGTTTCCTTGCTTGCGATTTCGTATTGAGAAGGCGTCTCCGCATGAATTAGATTGTAAGTCATGGACCAGGGCTTCAAACACGTTGCAGTGCACTGCCCCGTTCTCACGATCATGATGCGTTGGACAGGAAGCTGACAGCTTCTTCTCACGCTTTGCCGTAAAGAATTACAGAAAGATAAAGGTGATGTTACATGAATATGTTGACGGTAAACATCTGCAAGGAAAAGTGCCTTGAAGATTACGTTGCCTGAAAGTCCAGCGTTATTTCACGGCATGCAATGGTCGATTATTTTTACCATTGATAAGCCATGGACTGCGATGCAAGTGAACCGCACTTTGACGGCAGCGGATTAGCTCATTCTGCCCCAATGGAAGACTTCTATACATTGCATGCCTTGGAGACAGAGGGACAGCTGAGGACGCGACAGCTGTTTCTAGGGGCAAATCTGGGTGTAGAAAGCAGTTGTCCATATAAACTCCGTACGCTCACCGCTTATGCCCCACATTTTGGTAGATTGATCCCATTAACAAAATAATTATTAAATGCACACTTGGCCCGCCCTGACCGGTATGGCATCTTTGTGCTGCTGGCAATCCGCTTTTTTCATCGCGATTCGTCTTCAGAGTCTTGGCTTTGATATTGGATGTTGGTGAGGGTGAATTTAGGTTAGTGTTATATAGTGTATCTGAAAACCACATTGCCAATGCAGCCAACATTTCACAGACTAACTGCAACGGAAAGAGCAAGTAGCCGGCCAAAGGAAATTTTCCGAACCATTACGTTGTTCCCGCAAGTTTCCAGGTGCTCATCTCACAACCGCTTTTTGGTGGAGCGCCTGTCTCGGCACGAAGTCAGCTTGGCTTCGCCAGACACGCGTCCACGGCGCTGCGGCCACACAAGGCCCCGAGCGCCGCCGGCCAGCTGCAGGGCCGGCCAAAACACGGCGACCTTTCTATGCTGCGCGGCCCGGGGCCCAATTGCCACACGGGCCGGGCGGCGGCCCGCAGGCCGGCCGGCTGACCCACATCACGGCAAGCCCGCCGCCGGCGGCCGGCGGCGCAGCCGTATAGGGCGCGCGCCGCCGGCGGCCTGACCGGCTGCCGCGGCTCCGGGCCCGGCTCGGGGAGGTGGCGCCGATCTGGGTTAGTGGCGGGCGCCCGGGCCGCTCGGGACGCGCCGCCGCCGCCGCCGCAGTTGCACGCGTGGTCGGTATGCGGCGCCGGCGGCGCCAGTGCCGCTGCGTCCGGCCGGCGGCGGCGGCGCGTCACATTGCTGGCGTGCCAGGACACGATCGGCGGAGCTCGCGGCCGACCGGCACGGCGCCGCGACAGACCAGTACACGCCAACCAACAGACCAGTACACGCCAACCGACGGACCAGCACACGCCGACCGACAGACCAGTACACGCCATTGCCGGCGCTGCTGGGACTCAGCCGTGGTACTTACAATGTCGGCGATGTTGTCATTACATTTGAATGGGATCTTCTCCATCTTTGATTTCGGAAAGGCCTCTGCGCTTCTACCTGTTTTGCAAGATACCGATGCCAACTTTTTTGACACCTTCCGGTGGTCCCTAATTCCCCCCATCGAAAGTTTTTGTTGTAAACGTTAACTAGACCGTCTGGCGATTCTTGCCGTTGCCGTGGGTTCTCGGCTGTCAGACTGCTGACCTGTTCAGCTTTGGGCGGGGACAATCGGACCACGTGTGCGTCGACGGTAGACATACAGCGTCTTACGCGGGCTTCGTTCGTGCAAATCTCTTGATTAACATCCATCTGGCCTCGTGTGCACATAGACGCTCACAACAGCACTCCTTTGGTTATTGTTGGGCTATTGTTTGTCGCGATATGTAATTAATACGTGGTGCTCTGTGTTAAGAATGTCATGTCATGTGCATGCGTTTAGGCACCCCTATCCGTGCTGTTGTCACGGACAACGCTGCATTAGGACATTACATCACTGCATTCGCTCACCAACCAACATCCCCTCTCTGGTCTTGACGGCCCTGAGCGGCCTGAGCCATCCTCTGAGAACATCTGAGCGGCCTGGGCCATCCCCTGAGAACATCTGACGATCTGATCTACCACCCGTCAGCTCAGTACTAGGTCCGCTCAGCCAGCACCGCCGTTCTCGCAAACTCTGTCGTATTTTCGCTTCCGCCTTGCGCCGGCCGTGGAGCTGGCTCGGTCGCGGCCGGGGGCGCGGGATATTTGCTCTGGCCGCCGGCGCCGGTCCCCCTGCCGTCGTCGTCCCGCTCATTTATTCCGAGCGGCGGCCAGCGCGCGGGGGCCGGCCGGGGCCGGCGGCGCGGCCGACGGCGCCGCGAGTTTCCGCCGTCCATGTTTGCCGCGCTCCGCCGCTACCGCCGCCGGCCCTCCCCCAGGCCCTAATATGGAGGCCAGAGTCGGGCCCGGTCTGAATGCCGCGCCCGCCGGCGACGCCCGCGGCCATTTTCCACATCAAACGCCGGAAAACCATTGGAAATTCAATATGGCCGGAGGGTGGTGCGCTGGTGCGGCCCCCGCCAGGCCTGGTAATGTCGCCGGTCCGCCGGCGCCCGCGGGCCCGGCGGCGCGCGCGCCGGCCGCTGAAGCCACAGCCGAGCTGCCGGAATGCGACACGAGAAGATCCGGGTACCGGCCGCCACTGTAAATGTGAGAGGATGACTCCATTATTAATTGGCTTTCGGTCCGTCGTTTCAGTCAGATATGATTTCAACATCCTATATCAGCTACAGTTGCAGTTGATGATGAATTTAATGTGCAAGGCAGACGCCAATATTGCACTGTGATCCATGCACAGCCACACACATTAATATATATATATATATATATATATATATATATATATATATATATATACGTAGGTAGATTGAGATATATTTCTCTCTTTTTGCCTCTCCCCCCCCCCCCCTGTCTCTCTCTCTGTCTCTCTGTCTCTGTCTCTATTTACGTCTATTGTTTCAGTACTGAGTATTGTTCTGTGTACACCATGTAGGCACTAGGGGAAGGAGGCGATGAACAAAAAGTGAGTATCAACTGGATACCGGATATTAATGACGTTTGTTAAATGTTTTCCAACAGCCAGGCTGTACTAGAAGTGCAATATCAAACGTCCTTCCTCAGCGGACTTACTTGATCCGGAAACGCTGTATGTGAGAAGTTTTGTTTATTGCAGACGAATTATTGTTGGACAGCTGGTTACAAGCAGCATGGCCATCTTCTTGGAATGATGTCGTCAAATCGGGTTTCTGCCGCTTTTCGACACGAATGGTCTTTCTCCTCGGTAGAATGGTCCAAGTGTGACGCCGTCAATCTGTCACAACCTGACGTGCGCTTCCAAAACAGCTGGAAGGAGAGCGAGAATGAAAACAGGATTTTTTCTGCATGTCTTTTCTGTCACGGTTTTTAATAAAGGTCATCCGCCTCGCGTCTACAAAGAATGTTTTGCACCATCTTTCTGCCTGTGTGGCTAGAGCGTCCTGCGCCCCTGGTATAGTCCCTTCTCCTCCCTCGGGCTCTGGGAGAAAAAAGAACTGGGCGTAACGACATCTGCAGAGGGCGAAAAAAGAACTGGGCGTAACGACATCTGCAGAGGGCGATCGTTCCCGTCGCCGTCTGCTCCGTCGTCAGCCGAGCCTGATGGACCAACCCCGTGTCTGCCGTAGGTTTCCGGAGACGCGGCTGGCCAAGCTGTTCAACGGCCAGGTGCCGATCGTCCTGGACACGCTGAAGCAGCACTACTTCATCGACCGCGACGGCAAGATGTTCCGCCACATCCTCAACTTTATGCGCAGCGGCAAGGTGTGCGTGCCGGACGACTTCAGCGAGATCGACTGTCTGATGGAGGAGGCGCGCTACTTCGAGGTCCAGGGTGAGTAGTCCGGCACGACACGCTGCCAAGTCCAGGGTGAGTAGTCCGGCACGACACGCTCCCAAGTCCAGGGTGAGTAGTCCGGCACGACACGCTGCCAAGTCCAGGGTGAGTAGTCCGGCACGACACGCTGCCAAGTCCAGGGTGAGTAGTCCGGCACGACACGCTGCCAAGTCCAGGGTGAGTAGTCCGGCACGACACGCTGCCAAGTCCAGGGTGAGTAATCCGGCACGACACGCTGCCGAGTCCAGGGTGAGTAGTCCGGCACGACACACAGCCCAGTCCAGGGTGAGTAGTCCACCAAGTCCAGGGTGAGCGGTCCAGCACGACACGCAGCCAAACACTGCTGCTGAACGCAGGCTGCAGCCATGGTCTATCCCAACACCATCGATACAACATGATCCATGCACTATGCTGATCTAAACAAATTTGTTTCCTAAAAAAGGTAACTGAACATTATATCGGACTGACAACAAATAGAAAGAGTCGATGAAATAGGGGCGGTTTGAAATGGAACCGGTGAGTTTTGGATGAATTTGTAGCAGCAATGTCAATCATTTCAGCATTACAAGGCTACTGTTTCAAGGCACATCGCATCATTAGAATGCATTTTATGCGGAGCTGGAGCTGAATTTGGATTTATTTTTGAAAACAGGAGTTGACAACCAACAGCAATCTTCGAGAGCTAGACGCTTTCGAAGATTTGCATTTCGTGTAGACTATTTCCAGGTCACCCAGACATCCATGCCATCATAATAGCGACATTCAAATCCTGCCATTCCATCGGCCATGCGGTGATCCAGGCCAAGAAAAAATGTCATTGTTGAGTCATGAATTTCTGGCCTTCGGGAGCACGATTTCCAGGTTTAACGACCGTCAATTGGCTCTCTATTAATGTTGTGCAATGTACAATGGCGTAATAAAATAATGACATATTGAGGAGCACATTAACTTAATAGAGAAATTGTGTTGTATAAAACGGTCTTTTCCACTTCAAATATCAAACACCATGTTTCTGACAGAATCATCATCTTTGCTGCGTGCTTTGTGATGTGACTTTAGTATGAAGGCCATGTAGTGACGCGAACCATCACTGGAGGCGACTTCGTTTGTGTTAGTACGAAAGGGTACAAATACAGCGCCAATAATGACAACATAATTACATGTATTTAACAAAGTTACTGAAATGTGACAATATTACCTGCACAATAGGGTGCATGTGAAATATTTTTCCCACCCCTGGTCACATATCGGAGGAGAATCTGCGCTCTGACCGTACTCAGCACCCATGTGCCCGCCGTCTATAGGTATGGTGAAGCAGCTGGAGCAGCTTCGCCGGCAGAGAGCGGGCCGATCGACCGCACGCGCCGCCCAGGCGGCGCCACTGCCGCAGCACGGCTATCACGTGGTGGCGCTGCACATTTCGCCCGACCTGGGCGAGCGAGTCATGCTGTCCGGCGAACGGAAGCTCATCGAAGAGACGTTCCCAGAGGTGAGCCGACTGCTGCCGAGCGGCCAGGCGCGCCGCTGAACACTTTAACCGTGGCAAAACTGAGCGTAGGCCGCTCCCGCGCTCCGTTACTGCTGTGAGAAACCCAACGTATCGGAAACCTCAACGGCTAGCGAAATGAGACAATGCGTTGACGCGCGCCCTTCGGCCCGGCAGTACCGGTTCAAGAGAGTGCACGTAGGAATTCTGAGTTTAGTGCCTGCGCCTCTCTCCACTGGCGTGATATCGTAACAGGCGGGCGGCAGGATGAATCGGTGCTGAGAACGGAGTGCCTGCGCTTGGCGACGTCTCCAGCTGAGAGCCGTTCGCCACCGGCGGGCCAGCAGTTCTCAGCGGACCACGTTCGCTATCAGCCATCGGCAGGCCTCTGACCCCCCCCCCCCCCCCCCTCTGCCCGCGTCGGCCAGGTGGTGCAGGCACTGATGGACAGCAGGACGTCAGTGGCGTGGAACCAGGCGGACCCCGAACATGTGGTGCGGTTCCCACTTAACGGCTACATCAAGATGACCTCGCTGCAGGCCATCCAGCGGCTGCTGGCCGACGGATTCCAGGTCAGCGCCGGACGGAATCATCTGGCGACGGAGTTCTGACCAAGAACGGTAGATTCGCTTGGAACGAATGCTTTCCGGCTACATAGAACGATACGCGCTGTTAGGAAAGGGATTTCAGATCCCCAATGGCATGAATTGTCTTGACCGCCGTGACTGCGTACCGAGACGACGCCGGGGTGTTGAAGGTAGGCGGAAGACGTGGTTCATGTGTGATTCCGAGGACCACCAGCGGATGCCAGAGATGGCGGCACGCCTGCAGCCACCGCCCGTCTACATATCGAGCTGACCCGCTCGGCCCGTTTTCAGATTGTGGCCAGCCTGGGAGGTGGCGTGGAGGGCCAGCAGTTCTCCGAGTACATCTTCTCCAGATCCCGACTGCCACTGTGAGCGGCGCCCGCCCGTGCCGCCGCGTGCCAAAGCTGCGCCGCCGCGCCCGGGGCCGCAGCGCCCGCCCGTGCCGCCGCGTGCCAAATCTGCGCCGCCGCGCCCGGGGCCGCAGCGCCCGCCCGTGTCGCCGCGTGCCAAAGCTGCGCCGCCGCGCCCGGGGCCGCAGCGCCCGCCCGTGTCGCCGCGTGCAAAAAGCAGCGCCGCCGCGCCCGGGGCCGCGGCGCCCCCCCCCCCCCCCAGATTAGTCAGAGCCGCGTGCCATTACCGCGCTGAAGCGCCGTCATCGCCGGCGCGGCGCCCGCCCGCTGCCAGCCGCTCCCAGCGCTCTCGAGCCAAGCGAGCGCGCGGGCCCGCCAACTGTGTTGCAATGTACACTTTGACATAGCGTGTCGAGATGTGCCGAATCTATGGTCGTTAGGTTTTTAATTCGTAGTTCGTTTATTTACCATCGGGCACCGTGCTCGTGAGATTCTGCGTGCATCGGTGCAGTGAGAGCGAGCGACGATTCAAGCATTCCTACTGAGATGTCTCAGCTGCATTTTGAACTTGGCACCGTGCACCCGGCCATGCTGTGCGCTTACTCAAACAACGGGGACACCCTCGAATCACACAGGACGGCGGCATCCGTTCCTAGTTTGGGAGGCGGACCGCAGGCGAAGGCCATACGTGAACGCATGTGCGCCGCCTCACTCCGGTAGATGTAGAACGAGCTTATTGTGTTCGGTGTTTTGGCCATCTCCCCGGCCTGTCAGTCCGAGGGCGGGCGGCTATACAATACAACCGTGCCATAGCTGGACAGCGTAATTGGGAGCAAGCCGGCCCGTGATCGTACCGAAGGCATGCTGCCACTAGGCATCCGTGAATTTCCACAAGTGCAACGAATACATGTATGAACGGATTCTGAAGGGGGCTTTTGCACCAAAACAGCGCGGCTGACAAACAGCAAGCCATGCAGCCTTCGGCTTGTTACCAAGTTCTACCCTTCTGCAACTAGCGAAGACATCCTGAAACACCCTAAAAGGCGTCCATTCGTCTATTTGTAGTCCAGCATTCCTCATAGTGTGAATTACCTCTGACGTTAACAATCAACTCACGCTGGTAAAATATGACGCCCCGTCCGGACGGCGCCAGGTGCGGCGGGCAGCAACCTCCCCGGCTGCGCGTAAACACCAGCGGCCGCTGCTGAGCCGAGCCGAGCCGAGCCGAGCCGAGCCGAGCCGAGCCGAGCCGAGCCGAGCCGAGCCGAGCCGAGCCGAGCCGAGCCGAGCCGAGCCGAGCCGAGCCGAGCCGAGCCGAGCCGAGCCGGGCCGAGCCGACCGAGCCCGAGCCGAGCCGAGCCGAGCCGAGCCGGGCCGGGCCGCCCGCAGACAGGCGACGCCTGGGACCTCGCCCACCCACCGTTCGCAAGTGACGCCCGGGCCGCGCACGAGCGCATGCGCGGCGGGTCGCGCGGCTCCCACCGCGGCGGGTATGTACATCGCTGTCTGTATTGCATCACTGGTCGGCCGGCCCGGCCACGCTCCGTTTGTACTGGCCAGCATGCGTGCGGTCGACGCCCGGACCGGCACAGTCGCCGTCGCCACTGTCGCAGCAGTCGGTGAAAAACGAGCGTCCGCGAGCACCGTGCATATCACAAAAAAACAAACAACGACCGATAAAATATGACCAAAGCGTGCAGAGCGTCGCGTGCCGCGAGCGGCAGAGGGGCGCGTGTGAAAGAGAGAGAGAGAGAGAGAGCGCGACGGCCCCTCTCTCCAACAACAGAGAGCGGGCAGCCGGAGCGCGACGCAACAGTGCGACTCGCCGCGATCAAACCGAAACACATGCAGCGATGGGTGGACCGACACGTGAATGGATGGACTGGTGGATGGATGGGCACGTTCCAATTCAAAACAGCTTCAGTACAAAACGCGTCATTATACTCTGTCGCAGGTATAACAGCCAGGCACTAGAGCGGGCCGCGGCCGGGCGGGCGGCGACCGCGGCTACTTGACGAACAGCTTGTAGAGCCGGGTGGAGCGCTGGTGGCCCCGCTCCTGCTCCAGCAGAAGCAGCAGGTCTCGCAGGTTGACCCGCTTCAGCCGGGGTCGCAGAGGGATCTGGCGACGACGCACAGAACCGGAGTGTCACCACCAACGGCCCGCTGGGGAGGGGGGGGGGGGGGGGGAGGGCAGCCTGCCATATTCTCACACGCCTCTGGGTGGGTGATTTATTCACCTTTACAAATGTCACTGGATGAACAGTCATACAACATCATCACCAAAGTGAGTGTACCGCTAACGACTCACGCTCATCTGAGCTCACCACTCACAATGTCACATGCCAGGGTAACTCCGTGCTGACACTCGTTTCAGTCCCCATTTCGCATTCCCACCGATCCGGGTAAATGCTACACTCACCTTCTCACCGTTTCTATATTTGCCACTCTCACATTCTCATCTGCCTGGTGAGCACTCCGCTAGCAGTGTCATATATTTCTGGGTTCTTGTACCCCATTCTCACCTGTATCCTAGTGAGTGTCGTTTAAACATTCCCACCAGTTCCTGTACTCGCTAGGACTCAGCATTAGTAATCTCAACATGCCAATTCAGTGTTGGAAAACTTGATGTTTCCTGAAATGATGTATACCAGGAGATTTTATGCTCCAGGATTGTGACTAGATAAAATGAAATATTTTGTACTCCATCATGACGCAACAAGAACAGCTTTTGGAAAAACTCCTTTTACCTCTTTGTGTCAGGACAAAATAAAACCAGAAGGTGCAACAGCTTGAGACTTACTGCTTCCATCAGGAGCCATGTATTCATAACTGCAAGAGCACAAATCTTGCACCCACCAGACTAAGATGCCCAATAGCAAGCAGCCTGCCTTGCCACCTAGGTATATAATAAATCATGTATGGAAATATGAAAAATAAAGCGTGTGAACGTTGAATGGAATCGCCTTTAAACAATACCGGGAAACGAGAAACGAGTACCAGAATCGCACCGGTCTGAAGATTAGCAAAGCTCTCACTTCCTATACCCTACACAGACCAACTCAAACTCGAACAAGACTTAATCTTCCTTTGACGACGAACCGCATTAATTGCCAAGGATGCAACGAACATTCACAGAAAACCGCACGCCCAAACACCTACCGGTGATGGCCGCCCTCCCACGCGCCACCACTGTGTCATGGCAATGCAAATAAGAAAATCACTCGCAATTCAGCGTCGGAAACGTCTCTACTATTCAGCGGCTTGCGCCCGCCTCCCAGCTCAGGTTGGAGGCTGAGCATAGCAAAACTCTCCAATTGGTTATAATGATTCGCCTCCTCGTGACTGATTTGTCAAGAGCATGAATATTCCGCTCGCGCTCATGCCTTGAACAGATTTGTAAACATTTGAAGGAAAGCTGTATAGAGATGGGCATCACGATTATGAAGAACGACTTACTTGTACTCATCCAGAACCGCCATGTGGTTGGATTTTTGGCCACTTCTTGGTATCCGGAGTACAAAAATGTTACGGCAGTTGTGGATTTAAACCAAGTTAAATTTTTCACTCAAGGGTGTAAAATTAAAGCTGGTCGTTCTGGCTTTACAAGAAAACCATTTTAAGTCGAAAAACGTTGCTGTAAATAGCCAAAAAAAATGTTCGGAGACAGCCATCTCACTCTGACAAAAACACCAGGCCACCACAGTAACATGAACCCATAACTTTGGCCCGGCAAATTAAGGAGAAGGGTTAAATAGGACAAAAACATACATTAATTGCAACCTAAGTTATCATATTTCACCATGATATCGGTTAAAACGCATTAAAACCTATTAATACCTTGCATTACCCGCCGGAGTCAGCAGTGACTGACTCCGATCCCTTTTCTGGCCGGCCTGGACGGGTGTGTCACGTATTGTACTTGCGCTGGCTCGGTAAATCGGTTAAGAGTGCTGCCTGGCTCCATTGTTCGAATGGAACGTGCAGGGCCTCGTGTGTTGACCAGGAGTGGGAAGGTGGAGGGTATACATGTTTAGCTGTTTTTGAAACCAGTTAGCTAATGGAGCGTGAGTACCGTGGAGGAGCGTGCGTAGCGTCATCGTGGTGGAGCATGAGTAGCGTGACCGTTTGTGGCACGTTCATTTGCATTTTTTGTGTACCATTTTTGTCTGACTGTATGCAGCGTGCCCACCCTCCATTTTGGAGTGTATAAGCCTGATGCGTGATTATACTCCGTTTCGGAGAATGTATACACAGAGCCTTCCATAAATTGCAAACAATGTATGTGCACACGTGTTTCACAGTACAGAGTATGAGGCTGTTCCGTTTCAGTGTGCCACGTTTAACACTGATGTTTCCTTTCATTTAAAATGGTTTTACACGAATTGCAGTAAACGAAAAGCGGCGCTTTTGTTGAGGGCCACCTATGTACTATTATCTCTCAAAGATAACCTAAATAAAGCTGCAATGACCTGCAGCACTTGGATAATTTTGTACTCAACTATAGAAAGTATACTCCGCTGCCATATTTTTTTGAAATTTCCAACACTGTGCCAATTTCTACTTTATTCTCAACATTCCGCCTGTTAGGATTCGATATATAGGTATTCGATAAACGTATCTGTGTCTAGGGAGCACAACGCTACCAATGTCATCTGCATCTGACCCTTGCACACATTCTCATCCACCCTTACGTGAGCGCTCTCTAGCTTGTTTCTATGCTCAGCACCCAGCCATCCTAGCACACTCGGTCCGTTCAGTTTTTTTTTTTGCAGTCAGTTTTCTGCTCACACTCTCACACGCATTCATGTGAGCGCACTGCTCGCACTACCCACCGTTTTTCTTCCGCACTTGCTCACATGCAGATCTGTACCTGCGTGAGCGTTCTATTCTGAACGCCCCGTACATTCTCATTTTTTTAAGAGAACGCAACACAATTCGTCATGCTCCTCCCATAGAGCGCAAGCAACTGCACTGCGCAATCGGAATTCAAACCGGCAGCCCCACGTGGAAGTCCGACACGCTAGCCACTGGGCCGTCCAGCTCTCCTTGACATTACATTACGCCCTTCTGTCCACACGCTCGGCCCGCTCCCGTGTTCTACCCCCTCCTATTCTTACCTGCTCCTTTGGTGAGCGCCCTGCTGAAGCTCCCACCCGCTTGGCCCAACCCACCGTCGTCCACACTCGCCTGGCTGCGCCCATCCCACCTGCTCGATTGCACACTGCTAACACTCGTACATGTTAGCTAGGCGCCTTGCGCACATTCTCAGAGGCAAGTGACCACTCGGCTGCTGTTCTCCCTTGACTGCGGGTGAGAGCCCCGCTCACATCCTCTCCTGTCTGTGCTCACCCCGCTGCAACTCCCACCATCTCCCGGGGATTGCCCTGCCCCACACACCCACCGTCTCTGGATGATCTCTCCGCTCACAGTTTCAACCGCTCGCTGGTGATCTCTGCTCACATTCTTACCTGGCCGCTGGTGATCTCTGCTTACAGTCTCACCTGTCTCTGGGTGAGCGCTCCGCTAACAGTGGGCCCGTCGGCCGCGGCCGCCGCTGGCTCGCCGTCCAGCCGCGGCTTCTTCCGCGGCCCGATGGCATTGAGCGCTGTAAGGTTAGCCTCGCGCTGCCGCACCTCCTCCATCTCCATCCGCTGCATCTGCAGGCCGGGCGCAAAGCCCAGCGTCACCCCTCAGCACGGCCGTCCACCAGCCAAGCGCTCTCAGCGGGCTGCGACGCAGCTTCAGCCCGCGCGCGCCATCATAGCATGCATCGGACGCGATTCCCTACTCGGCTCACATCATTCACGTTAATGACGTTATACAATTGCTCGTGCAAAGTAACTACATCTTACCGGAATGTTACGCTCTATATTTTGCTCTAACTGGTATCTTTGGTATTTAATGCTTTGCTATACTTGGTATCCTTGGTACCTAATGCTCTGAAGTACTTGGTATGAAGAAATCTAGATTTTAAAAAGCTCCATTCCACCTCATTCCAAACGGAATGCAACGGCGAGGCTTACCTCTTTGGCCTTGGCCTTGAGTTTGGCCTGCTCGGGATCCTCCGTTTTCGAGCGGCTCTTAGCGGCGCGCATCAGCATCTCGCGCTCGGTGTCCTCGTGGCGCTTCTGCTCCAGCTTGTCCAGCTCCTCCAGGAAGCGCAGCTGACCGCGCACGTCACGTGACACCTCGTAGCGGCTCTCTGACTGCAACACCGGCGGACGGCTCAGCGGCCGCAGTCGGACGCGCCTCCCCGGCCGCCCATCAGCACCGCTCGCCAGCGCTGTCACCAGCGGGCTCAGTTCACTGGCCACGGTGCGCAAGCGTTGTCATCAGCAAGCGCCCGACCCCGCGCCCCTCTGACCGTTGAGAGCTCTACAGGATCACGAGGCCCGATCTATCTGGACGCCTATTGAGATCGCCCTGCCCACGGCGAGTTAATATTGCCGCATATCGCCGACGTCGGCCCTTCACTCGATCCCATATCACGACGGAACTGTTTCCAGGCAGCTCGACATGGAATGGAAGACTGGTTACCTCAAATCCCCGTCGATCGAAGACAATCACTCAGGATTTGAACGCCATATTCTGTATGGACTGCGTGCAGCGCACGACTACGGTGTCCATATGCGGACGTCATCGGTGGCCGGAGCACACATCAACACACACACGGCCGTTCCCGGCGGACCGAGCGCACGTCCATATGCGGACGTCCTCGGTGGCCCGAGCACACATCAACGCACACACGGCCGTTCCTGGCGGACCGAGCGCACGTCCATATGCGGACGCCCTCGGTGGCCCGAGCACCAATACACGCCCGGGGCCCCCCGGCGCAGCGGCGGGCCCCGGGCGGTCCTCTCCAGACGTCCGCGCACGCACAACACAAGACAACTGGTCTCCGACAACTCCAACGGTGATTCCTGTCACGGGAGTTGGCTGCTCGCCTGCCACTCCCGAAGTCATATATCCAGCCAGGGGCCTGCTCCAGCTCCCAGAGCACGCGGCTCCACACTTGACGTCAGGATCAGCTCCAGTTCTCAGGCGGCCGAGTGACGCCTGCCCACCAGACCTGCTCCACAGGCCCCACATCTGCCACACAGCTCGTCCCTGAGACGTGCCCCACGGTTGCCCTGACCGCCGCTCGGACGTGCCGCTCCACAGCTCGCCTCGGCGGCCAGCTCACCTTGACCACCTCGATGCGGTGCTCGGCGATGACGGCCAGCTGCTCGAGCAGCGACCTCAGCCGCTCCTGGGTGGCGTGCGACACGAGCGCCACCACGTCCGGGCCGGGCTCCTCCAGACCGTGCCGCATCGCTGGCGGCGGCAGGCGGCCGGTCAGGCCAGCCGCGACACCGCAGTACCGCCAGCACCGCATGACGGCCACAATGGTCAGGCCCACCGACGCGGACGGCACTGGCCAGCTCCGAGCGGCAACATCCGCACTCCGCATCGCCTGAGTCAGCGCCACACAGCTGCCCCCGCCGGTCCACTCCAGCGCATGACTCACCGATCTGCCGCATCTTGAGCTGGAGCGGCGCGCTCGGCAGGAACGTCTCGTCCTTGATGCTGCGGATCTGCGTGCCCACGTATTCAGTGCTGCCCAGGATGTGCTGCGACTCCTCCTGCAGGTTGACGCCGCCCATCGCCGCCACATCGTTGATGTCGTCATCGTGGCCCGACTCTAGCGACGATCTGCCACAGACGCAGCGGCAGCGTTCAGAGACGGAGGCGACACCAGACGTGGCGCAGCCAGCTCAGAACGCGCCGTACTATGCAGCACATGATTTCATGACGCACATAAGGAACAGATCTTAGACCTGAAATCTCGGGCGTCAACTAGATTGCTGAGAACTAAACCCTGCCAAAATTGGTCGGAAAACACGTTCTCACATATGTGACTTCCAATGCTCGCCTGTACGTCAGGCACAATGCCGAGCTCTCTATGTGATAAGCACGTCGAGCCTCCGCCTCTGGCAGCCTCCCGGCATCCGCTTTCCAGGCTCCGCCTCCCAAGCTCCACCCCTCCCCCCCGCCTCCGCCTTCCAGGCTCTATCTCCCAAGCTCCACCCCTCCCCCGCTCCGCCTCCGCCTTCCAGGCTCCTTCCCCCAAGCTCCACCCCTCCCCTCCCCCCGCCTTCCAGGTTCCGTCTCCCAAGCTCCGCCCCCCCCCCGCCTCTGCCTTCCAGGCTCGATCTCCCAAGCTCCGCCCTCCCCCGCCTCCGCCTTCCAGGTTCCGTCTCCCAAGCTCCGCCCCCTCCCCCCCCCCCCCCCCGCCTCCGCCTTCCGGGCTCCATCTCCCAAGCTCCGCCCCTCCCCCCGCCTCCGCCTTCCAGGCTTTATCTCCCAAGCTCCGCCCCCTCCCCCCGCCTCCGCCTTCCAGGCTCGATCTCCCAAGCTCCGCCCCTCCCGCCCCCCCCCCCCCCCCGCCTCCGCCTTCCAGGCTCCACCTCCCAAGCTCCGCCCCCTCCCCCCCCCCCGCCTCCGCCTTCCAGGCTCCATCTCCCAAGCTCCGCCCTCCCTCGCCTCCGCCTTCCAGGCTCCGTCTCCTACGCTCCGCCACCCGGCTTCCGTCTCCCGCTGCCTCTTCAAGCTCCGTCTATGAAGCTCCGCCTCCCGCTCCGTCTCTAAGCTCCGTCTCCCAGGCTAGGCCCCTAAACTCCGCCTCAATCTCCGCCTTCTGCCCGTCTCCCAAGCTCCGCCCCCCCCCCCCCCCATCCCCCAGGCTCCGTCTCCAGGCTCCGCCTCCCAAGCTTCATCTCCCAGGCTCCGCCTTCCCGTCTCCGTCTCCCAAGCTCCGCCTCCAAGGCTCCGTCTCCCAAGCTCCAGCTCCTAAGCTCCATTTGTCCGTCGCCCACCGCGTCTCGGCCGGCGATTGATTCTTACTTGAAGTTGAGCCGTTTGTCCTTCTTGAGGGTGACAACGGGCGGCTGTCGCTGGGTCACGAGGCCTGCGGGCGACGGCGACGGCGACGGCGCAGACGCAGGCGCAGCCGCCGCCACCGCCGTCGGTGTCCGCACCAGCTTGGCGCCCGACTGAAACTGGCGGAGACCAGGCGTTAGCGACCGCGGCCACCCGCCAGCATCACGCCGACAACGATTACGCGCTCCAACGTAACAGCCAGCCGGGACCCGCCAGTGCGGCGGCACGCGTGGGGACCGGACGCGACGATGGACCCAATGAAGACGCCCGTACGGCGGTGAGCGGTACGCTGCGGGGGTGTCTGAATGAGTTGGAGGGTACCCGTACCCTCAAGTAGAGGGTATGGAAGCAAGGTACGCTGGCATGCGGAATAGTGGGCGAACAAGTGTCCTGTGTGTGACGCTGTGACACGGAGTTAATCAGATCTATTTGCTTGGATATTATTGCAAATGCTCGGGCCAGGGGCCAGGGGCCCAGCTTGCAGACGACGTTCACGAACAGCTGATTATCATCTCCTGCCGCGACCCCACGGACAATGGCCGTTCGACAGCGCACCGCAGCGTCGTCAAACTACAGATGGACGTAAAGGACAACTGTTCACACGCAAACGACGTCTGGCTGGGAGGCAGGCCTGATGTGGCAAACGACGTCGCACGCCTACGCCTACCGCACACGAGTCACTACAGTACAGCGGCGGCGGCCTTCGCCCCACACCCGTGCCCGGTCAGCGGGCGCAGCGAGAGCGGGGCGCCGTGGCCGCGTGCACGCACCGGCTGTATGTTCAGCATGGCCGGGTGTCCGGAGGTGACGTTGCGGGGTGCGGCGACGGCACCGGCCAGCTGTCGCGTCGGGCCGGCGGCGCTGACGGCCGGCGATACCGTGACCTGGCGCGGCTGCACCTGCGACCCACGGCCGGCGCCCGGTCACCAGCCGCGGACGACGCACACCGGTCAGCCGTACACACACACATACACACCGCGCCTAGCTGGCGGCCGGGACACCGCGCAGGTGCTAGATCGCACCCATTGCTGGTGGGATGTTCAGCTCTGCAGCCGGGGCCTGAGAACACGACTCGTACCGAACGCTGGCGTCCTGTCTACTGTCCCCACTGGTTGTCCCATACCATACGGTCCAGTTGGCTCGGGTGGCTGCCACTTCACACCCCGCGCCGCGCTACACAGCCCCGCCGAATGCCTCAATGTCACCCTCTCTCGCTCCGCCACTGACCCTCCCCACTCCCGCTCTGCCACTGACCTTCCCCCTCTCCCGCTCCATCACTGACCTTCCCCCACTCCCGTTCTGCCACTGACCCTCCCCACTCCCGCTCTGCCACTGACACTCTCCACTCCCACTCCATCACTGACCTTCCCCCACTCCCGTTCTGCCACTGACCCTCCCCACTCCCGCTCTGCCACTGACACTCCCCACTCCCACTCTGGAACTGACACTCCCCGCTCCCACTCTGCCACTGACCTTCTCCTATCCTGCTCCGCCACTGACCCCCCCCCCCCCCCCCCCAATACTGCTCTGCCACTGACCCTCCCTTCTCCCGCTCTGCCAGTGACACTCCCCCACTTCCGTCCTGCCACTGACCCTCCCCCGCTCCCAATCTGCCACTGACCCTCCCCCCCCCCTTCCACTCCCGCTCTGCCACTGCCACTCCCCTCTTCCGCTCTGCCACTGACACTCCCCCACTTCCACTCTGCCACTGACCCTCCCCCACTCCCACTCTATCACTGACACTTCCCTCTTCCGCTCTGCCATTGACACTCCCCCACTTCTGCTGTGCCACTGACCCTCCCCCACTCCCGCTCTATCACCGACACTCCCCCTCTTCCACTCTGCCAGTGACACTCCCCCACTTCCGCTCTGCCGCCGACACACTGCGCGACCCCGGCGGCGACGCGCCGCCCCTCCGCAGGCCGCCGTACGTACGTGCATGGACGGCACGGTGCCGAGAGGCGTGGGGAGAGCTGACGGCGGCGGAGGCTTCACACCCTCGATGGTGATCTCGCGGTTGTACAGCGACTGGCGCAGGAACGGCAGGCTCTTCTGCGCACGGCAGCAAACGTGGCGTTCAGCAGCGGCACCAAAGCGAGCACCGGGACCACTCTGGGTCGGCGTCACACAGTCGCCGGTTCATCTCGCGGGCCATCAAGGCCGGCCGGCAGCTGCCCATCCAGATTTGCACGAACCATGCGCACGGCTATCACAAACATCCGAACCACTAACCAACTAGGTCATGGAACAGAAGGCCAGACTTGTAATAAGTTAAAAGCAAGCGAGACATGCCGTAACACTCTGAAAATCATAGGATCCAATCAATCATCTACGGTGCTTGGGTCCAGTAAGGAGTTTATGCAGTTCCTTTGGGAGGAAATTGGTGAAATAGCCGTATGTTATATAAATAGCGCTTACAGAGTTGGGAAGCTTTTCATTCGAGGGAGGAAAATCCCATTTGTATAGGGTATTAAACTGAAGTAGCCATCGTAAAGATCATTCAGACTGTTCACAGCCGTGCTATTCAGAAGACCTAAACCGCTCTTGTTTCTGAGCTATACGCTTACAAAAATGTGCACACCGTTTCGTGCAAACTAATTCAATGTCACCCGGGCTTCCAAGACACCATAACATTATTGAAATCCCGCCATTCCATTGGCCGTGCGGCGATCAAGACCAATAGAAACATGATTTTCGAGTCGATGATATCTGGTGTTTGTGAGCCCGATTTCCTGATATAACGGCCGTCCATTGGCTCTTAGTCAAGGTTGTGCTATGTACCATGAAGCAATCGGTGACGTATTGAGGAGCATATTTATTAAATAAAGAAATAGTGTTGTCTAGAACAGTCATTTCCAAAGTGTACCAATAGTTATGAGCGAGCTTATCATCTTCAGAGCTGATAATAATAGTCCGCGCTCAACAGCGTTGAGTACCGTGTTACGCATCTTACAACTGTTTGGTTTCGGGGGGGGGGGGGGACTTTCATTGAGTGGACTGTGCTACTTTACAACGATACCGAATAAGCGGTGATAAGCAATGCCCATACATTGGAATATTCCAAGCCACATAGTAAAAACTAAACAAGAATGTTAATTTTGTAGAGCTATTCAACTTAGCAGTTAAACTACGTACCACTTATATCCGAGAATTAGCTGTTACCAACGGCATCTATCAAAACACCCACATAGTGGAAACATCACAGCACGCGGATAAGACGAAGATGTTCGTGAATGACGCGGGGTAAGCGAGAGACCTGATGAATACACTGACGGAACCTTCTGAGGTATCCGGTCTATTGCTAAACGTGCGCAACTCCAGTTGAAGTGGGTTGGTAGTTCGTCTACCTTCGAGTAGTGTGTGAGTGTGGGTGTGGGGTCCCTGCAACGAAACACTTTCCGATTTCGGGTGGATGGTTTGACACCGTACAGAATTGCGGGGCGGACCGTCTCAATCCGTTAATGAACAACGCACACTTAGGATTAAGATGCGGCATCAAAGAATGCTGAGCATAAAGGGTCAGATAACGGAAGCCGAAAATCTGTTGATATCCAAACCGATTTACATCATGCCCCGTGCTACAATTCAGGCGACGCAGCTGCGGCTAGCACAGTCTCACATGATAAAGGTTCTGTGGAGGGGGAGACCCCAAAAGGTCGCTGTCAGAATATACGCGATGATGGTTTGAGTGCTGTAGCTGTGATGTATGAGGTTTGTGTAAGAGCCTGAGATTAGGTTAGGTGAAGACAATACCGCTAGATGTACCTTAGGCTGAAATGCCACAAGCTAGATGTGCTCCTTATAACTTGTGCGACTTACTAAAATCCAGATTCAATGACGCTTACGAACACCGATCGGGCTTTCAGACTTTTATGTTGACTTGCTGGAATATGAAGAAGTGACCAATCTAAAAAAGATCGAGACGCTGAGCTGAGCGACACGGCCAACACGGCAAACGCATGCTGGCCACACGCCTCGCCCTCCCGCCGCCAGCGCCTTCACCTTGAGGAAGGGCACCAGACACGGCTGGGGTGACGAGTTCAGCTCCTGCTGCAGCCGGCTGGTGAACGCCTCGGGCTCGACACGAGCGTCGATCAGATTCTGGATCAGCGTGCGCACGTTGCCCGCCACCGTGTCGGGTTGTTCCTTGGCCAGCTTCAGCAGGGTGGCCAGGAAGTTCCTGCACTTGAGCTTGGCCGTGTCCGGAGCCATGGCGCTCTGCGGCTGTCGGCCGGTAGCGGACGGTGAGCGAGCGGTGAGACAACGGAGTTGCGGCAGTGGGAGGCGCCATTCACAGAGGCTCTCACAGGCCGGGTCACGTGAGATGGACGCGGCACGGTGCGGGAAGTGGCGACCCACGGGGACATGCTCTGGGGCCGGCTGCTGTGGCAGGGTCGCCAGGCGTGTAGCTCACAGGCCACACCATACTGGGCACGTCACACGGCAACAACGCTGCACTAGCAACATCCGACGTACACTCAGCTCATCTGCAGTCAATGGAAGACCAGTACCACTACTAGCATCCACTACGCGCCTTAAAGGGAGTGTTCCACACTTAAAGATATTGAAGCAATCGTCAGATTTGATGAAATACGTTCACTTGTAACTTTTGGTTGGCTTTCAAGTGGTAAGGGCTGCTTTAAACAACGCAATTTCTGTTTATTAAATATGCTCGTCAATACGACATTGTTTTGTTACATTATCATACCTTGCACAACATTGATTGAAAGCCAACTGACGGTCGTTACATATAGAAATCGTGCTCACCAAGTCTGATATGAAGGACTCGACAATTATATTTTTCCTGGCCAAGATCGCCGCAAGGTCGAGGGAATGACAGGATTTAAATGACTTTATTGTAGCGTCGCGGATGACTGGGTGACCATGAAATAGTCTCCCCGAAAAAGCCTGCACACATTGGCGGTCGTATGGCCCAGAAACTGGAAGGATTTCTAGAAGACACTAGAAGGGTCTCAAGCAGGGCAAGGCCGTGGACTGGGCAGCATGATCTTCAAGACGTCTATTTCAGTGCAAAACCCCGCACAAATGTGGAACATTCCCTTTGAGTGGGTGTCATTGGGGCTTTACAACGCACTCAGCGGCTGAGGCTATATGGCGTCGCCTGCCTCTGACCCTGGCGGGAAGGGCGGGCACCGTGGGGAACCGAACCCCGTATCTCTGGTTTCCCAGACACGTTAACCGCTACACTACCGGCACGCTGAAACGTTTCCTTCGATGGGACATCTGCGTGGGATGACTGGGATATATGAATTACATGCGTGCTAATGAGATGTAAAGGACGCACGTCCTAACGCCGTTAACATTTCCTGTCAACATTCTAATGTTGACATTACGCATCTCAAATACGTTACAGCAAGCCGGCTCTGAGACCAAATCGGGGGCATGCAGACAAAACTGCAAACAACGAACACGCCGGGAATGACTAGCAGCGGAATGGCAGCTCTGATCCACAGGCACCCACACCAAGTCCGCTACTGTTCACCTCAGTGCCCACGGCCCGGGCGACGGCGCGCGGCAGGGCGGCTACATGGAGCCCACGGCCCCGGTGACGGCGCGCGGCAGGGCGGCTACATGGAGCCCACGGCCCCGGTGACGGCGCGCGGCAGGGCGGCTACATGGAGCCCACGGCCCCGGTGACGGCGCGCGGCAGGGGCGGCACATGGAGCCACGGCCCCCGGGGTGACCGGCGCGCGGCAGGGCGCTACATGGAGCCCACGGCCCCGGTGACGGGCGCGCGGCAGGGCGGCTACATGGAGCCCACGGCCCCGGTGACGGCGCGCAGGCAGGGCGGCTACATGGAGCCCACGGCCCCGGTGACGGCGCGCGGCAGGACGGCTACATGGAGCCCACGGCCCCGGTGACGGCGCGCGGCAGGGCGTCTACATGAGCCCACGGCCCCGGACGGCGCGCGGCTGGCTGCTACATGGAGCCCACGGCCCCCGGTTGACGGCGCGCGGCAGGGTCGGCTACATGGAGCCCACGGTCCCCGGTGACGGCGCGCGGCAGGGCGGCTACATGGAGCCCACGGTCCCCGGTTGACGGCGCGCGGCAGGGCGGCTACATGGAAGCCCCGGCCTCGGTGACGGCGCGCGGCAGGGCGGCTACATGGAGCCCACGGCCCCGGTGACGGCGCGCGGCAGGGCGGCTACATGGAGCCCACGGCCCCGGTGACGGCGCGCGGCAGGGCGGCTACATGGAGCCCACGGCCCCGGTGACGGCGCGCGGCAGGGCGGCTACATGGAGCCCACGGCCCCGGTGACGGCGCGCGGCAGGGCGGCTACATGGAGCCCACGGTCCCGGTGACGGCGCGCGGCAGGGCGGTTACACGATCCGCAGCCGGCCACCGGCGGCCGACGGGGCTCACCTGCGGCGTGGACTGGGCAGGCGCCGCCGTCGCCGTCCGTGGTGTTGTTGGCGCCGGCGTCTGCGGCCACAGAGGGGACCGCGTGACAGCCTGGACACACGCGAGACGCCATCTCCACAAGCCACCGTCCCCGGCACTACTGTAGGACAGTACACCACAGGAACGACCACGCCCTGGTCAACCGGCGCGCTCTCTCCGCGGCTTTGCAGAGGACCCCGGGCGTCCAATCACTCTTCGTTCACCCCGTTACCAAAGCAGGACACTGCCCAACCCCAATAACAAAGTGCTTGTGCGAGCGACAAAGACATTACAATTCAGATAGAAATGGCTAGCCACCGAGTGAAAGCCAGAAATCGTATTCTATCATGAAGTGACTACTGTGGTGAGCGATCAGTGACCATAGGTGCACGCACGCATGTTCACCAGGCTGCGAACAGCTACGGCGGTGTTCCGGATTCACACACACACGCGTGTACGCGTGCCGTGTGCCCCGTGTGGTGAAGATAACGCGGACGATAACGCAGATAGCTGTGCGGTGGTGCATTCCAGCGGCCGTGAGCGGCGTGCGCATGTTGACACCCTGGTCCGATAGCCGGCCTGGCCAGCGGCGCCCTCCCATGAGGCGGTCCGAGCGCCGACCGCCCGGACAATGGTGAAGACGGACACGACTGCAGTCTTAGCGCGGTTGACACCAAAGGCACTTCGCGCGCGAGGACGCGGCGGAGCTCGCCTGTCCCTCCCCCTCCTCCTCCCCCCCCCCCCCCCCCCCTAACGTCAGGAACTGCCGCACCTAGACAGATCAGATGAGGTGAGGTGGGATCAGTGGAGCCGCCTCCGGTGCCTCAGACACCGGGCAGACTCCGTGTCCGCTGGTGACCTGCAGCCGCGGCGGGGCCGGCCGGCCGGCCCGCCCCCTCCCGAGCGGCCGCAGTCCGGATCACCATCGAAATGGATCCTCCCTCCACCTCCCGCGCAGCGATGGAGGGCGGGGAACCGACACCAGGAAAGAAGCGCGGCACGGCGACAGTCGAGTGCCAGCGGACAGGCCGGCTTCGTCACCAGGATCAGCCGCCAGCAGGCTCACATACGCCCACACACACCGCAAGCAGGTGTGTTACGTGCAGCACAGAAGCCACGCCCCCACGCCACCCGCCCACACCTGCACCCACACAAGCACACAGGCTAGCCGACGAGGACGGTGCGGTGTGCTCACAGTGCGAGAAAGCGGCATGCTCTTACCGCACCTTGTATATGTTAGGTAGGTAGCCATGGGGCGCGTAAGGGTGGTGGGAGGTGGGCAGCGGCGGCGGAGGCAGCGGCGCGCCCGGGCCGACCGGCCGGTGGAAGGGGCCGGGCGCCGGCTGTGGAGCAGCGGGGCGCCGTCACTCGGGCGGCGCGCGGGGCATGCGCACGGCCGCCCACCGGGCTCGCACGCGCACGGGCAGCCGGCCACAGCACATCGGATGCACACAATAGCCACGCCGAGAACAGCCAAGGAGGGCACAAAGAGCAGCCAAGACCCCCCATCGCTGGGGTGCCTGAGGGAGGCGCCGTCAAAAACGTGCCCTGGACCTCCGCATGGCTTTGAGTTCCCTTTCTCGTTATCTTTTAGCCATCTGTCCGCTTGCTGAGCCTTCATAGTTCTGCACAGATCTGATGTCAGCATGGTCCCTGTAGGAAGTCGTTGCACCACGCCGTGGCGTTTCAGCATTGTGACACAGTATTTACAGCACAGCCCTGCGGCGCCGAGTGAAAACAGCACCGGACAATCGACAATTACGCCAATGGGGAGCATCAGATGACGTTCGTTTTTTGAGATGAGTTTCCTTTCTAATCCAGAAAGCATAGCACTGGAACGTCCCCTAAAAAAGCTCCACCAAAGGCTCACTAACCTCTTTTGAGGAAAACTTTGGGAGAAGGCTGTTCAAAGATAACTGCCTCTTTTTTACATACAGACATCGCCGGGCAAAGCATGCGACGAACCAAACCGCACCATGTTAGCAAGTAGTTTAACCAAAAAAAGCAGCTTGAGGACTCAAAGTCGTTCTCTCAAGTGTCTCCTCGCACGAAAAAGCAGTTCCGAGGGGCGGACAAATTAAGGTTCAGGGTAGGTCATTGCAGCCGCCGAGGTGACATGACATGGCAGGTCATCGCAGCCGCCGAGGTGACATGACGGGGTAGGTCATCACAGCCGCCGAGGTGACATGACATGGTAGGTCATCGCAGCTGCCGGGGTGACATGACATGGTAGGTCATCACAGCCGCCGAGGTGACATGACGGGGTAGGTCATCACAGCCACCGAGGTGACATGACATGGTAGGTCATCGCAGCTGCCGGGGTGACATGCATTGCCGCGCATCGCTGACCATGTCAAAACACATAGGACTAGCACTGCTAATGCAAGGGCATTGCTTTTGTTTCTAAGGCGAGCCTTGTATTATAACTCCTGTATAGCACGCAGGGTGAGCTATCTCAACTAAGGAATCTCCTACTTGCTTACAGCCAGCCTTGAAGTAGAACATAAGGCGAGCCATGATGCACATATATATATATATATATATATATATATATATATATATATATATATATATATATATATATATATATTGGTGGCCAGACTACACATGCGGCATGCTGGTATAACAAAAAGATTACCTCATGGGTTTAGCATGGGAGATGCACAATGAGAATAGCATTTGAAAACCAACATACAATACTATTTGAAAACTGGTTGTCTTTGAGTCTGACCAGTGTCATTGAGACCACCAATTTTCAGTCACCAAAAGCTTATGCTTTTGGTGAATGTCATCTTCATACCACCCACATTGGGGCTTTGCAATGCACTCAGCTACTGAGGCTTTATGGCATTGCCTGCTCTCACCCTGGCAGGAACGGCAGGCACTGCAATGAGTTGAATCACACACCTTTGGTTTCCCGTGTTATGTCATTGGTGCTTTACGATGCACTCAGCTGTTGAGGTTATATGGCGTCGCCTGCCTCTCACCCTGGCAGGAAGGGCGGGCACTGCGGGGAATTGAACCCCGTACCTCTGGTTTCCCAGATGTGCAGCCTAACCACATAACTTTCAGTACCCCATGACCACTTCATTTCAGTACCAAAACTAGCTGAACATTATACACAAGTATGGATCTCCCACGCCAAAGAGTCCATCTATTTAAAACGCATCTAAGATGAAAGGTTTGCATGGGTGGCTTATGTTTAGAGCACCTGAGCATGCTGCATGCATGCTAAGCCCAACAATGTCTTGTTGGCCAGTTCAACAGGTGAAAGGTGATAAACACAATGATAAATGATAGGTGATATGATAGGTGACAAACAATGATAGGTGATACACACAATGACAGGTGATAAACAAAATAATTTGCAAGCTTCTCATCAGAAGCAAAACGATTCTGAGTGCATGCCAAGTTCACTCAAATTCGCAACAAACCTTAACCTAACAACCTGAGTCTAAAACAAAAATTTAGCATTGCATAACACAGACTGGCTATTATATTTCTGTCTGTAGTGGTACATTGTATAGATCAGACAGTCTCTCTCAGTAAACAAGGATACTACAAGAATGAGGAGATGCTGGCACTACTACAGGACAACCAAAACACAGCGAAATATAAACAAATCTCAGGAATGGCTGAGGAGAGCCAACAGTGACGCTTTCCCTCGACAGCTTACCATTTTAGGAAATTATAGCACACTAAGTGAGATTTGGTTTCAGCATATGTGGTTTACAATTTGTTTCACCTGTTTCTCCCAGTCTTATCAAAACTTTTATGCTCTGGTCTGTATATAAGAAGGATTAAGATCATGCAAGAAAGTATGGAGCACTTCTTACAAATTATATGTGCATCATGTAAAACCATACTGCTATGTGTCACATAAAACAATGCTACATATGTTTTTTGTTGCATTTCAAGGCATGGTGGCAGCATATTATAAGATATAAACACCTCTAAATGCTAGTGTGCAATGATGTCATTAGCATGTCTTTTTTTACAAGTTTCATCCTTTTCATGAGTAGGGATGGAATGGCATACTTGTCACATGACCATGACACAAATATTATTTTTCAGGATCTAAGTATGTCTTATCTATCACAGATGGATGAGGCAATTCACACCACTGGGCCTGCTCACGCACCTTATAGGTCGGTGTTGTGGTCAACGCTGTAGTGCTGATGGTGGTGGCAGTGGCTACAGCTCCACCCTGGACTGGCAGCTGGATCAGCTTCAGCTGGCCATTCTCTGTCCTCACCAGGATGTGGTTGGAGCCAGAGTTCTGCAAACCTTGCAGGGCCTGCAGTGTGATTGGCTGCTGCAAAAGAATGACCATTGATGAGAGGTAAGATACAGCAAGTATTTGACAAAAAATGATGACATGTGGATTGATGTTGCCTGTGGACTCTTTGTGCACAAAACTGGCTCTACCTCTACAAGCCAACAGCACCCACACAACATGCATGACAAATGATACTGGAGGCACCATTTATCACAAACAACTGGCAAAGATCAGTGCACTCATGAGGCATTCAAAAATTGTGTATGCACTGTCATGATTATTTCCTAAAGGCAGCACAAGAACTGCAATTTCAAATGTTTACCCCTAGTGGTGCTATCTAATCTCATGGCATATATTGGTCAGTCTAAATGCACTGCTGCCTTATATAATGGAATATTCACTGGCATAGCCAATCAGCAGCTATCAAGAAAACTCATGAAGGTTTGTGAAATCTTTTGAGACCTTGCAGCAGCCTGCACAATGCCACTAAGACAAAATGAGACCTGGACTTTATCAGCTCATAACAACTGAAGTTGAAGAGCTACCTTCCAAACTGTCTTGATTAGTGACATCAATGAGCACAATTTCAAAAAGATATTGCCATAGCATGCAAGCAAAATATGCAGTACAATAATGAAAAGCATTTAAGTGCAGAAGCATCCCATTACTTAAATAACATACTGAAGCAAATGCTATCAAGAAAACCTAAAACCAAACCTGTCAATAACTTGGTGTTAGGCAAATTGTTATCAAAATCTACATCTACATAATTACTTTTTATGTTTTGGAGTGGTATACCACGTTGCAACACAACCAGCAGTTAGAACGCACATGTGACTAAAGGTGTATCTCAAAGGTCCTACTTGATATAATTACAATATACATTGTGGAGTGCATCACATCAAGTACAATAACTCATACACACTTATTGAGAACAGCACAGGAAAGTGCAGGCACACATTAATGCAGTTTCAAATCATATTGCTGTAAAATACATACAAACATAAAACAATACTTGCATCAAATAGCAATATTATTGTTATAGTTACACAAGTACAACTGTAAAAACCTGCATATAACACAAATTAATGTATCATGCCATGTGCAAAATTTCCTATAACTTCTACTGCACTGAATTGCAACTGAAAGTTAACATACCCCAGGTGATGCAGTCCTGTTAAGGCCTTGGGATGACAGAACAATCCGGGGTGCAAGTGCCTTCTGCATGCTGGGTGATTGGGTGCGAGCTTGGTTGACGTTGATAATTTGTACACCACTTGCCAATGCATTGGTGGCACCAACACCAGTCAGTGCTGCTCCAGCTATGCCACCAGGTCTGTTTACTGTGATGACAGTTGCTGGATTAGAAGGCTGTACAACATTTTCCAGCTTATTCCCCACTGCTGTTTGTTTTCCATTAGCTATGACACTTTGGACACTGCTATTGGACCCATTAGGGAAGCTGGCACTGCTGATGGTATACTGTCCTCCAACAGCAGGCTGAGATCCACTTGTATGCACTAATTTCATTACATTAGGGGTGTTCACGGCACTCCCCACGCTGCCAGATGCCTGGTTGCTGGAAGGGAAGTGACCTGTCTGGATCACTCCTGCCTGGCTGTGAGCCGAAACGTTCCTAAGACCTGCACCAGTCACTACGGCACTCCTTGGAACGTTCGAATGCGCATTTTTGTTTCCATCTTGGGCAATAACGACACCATGCTGAATCCCATTTGCGGGAACACGAGCGTCCACGCGCGACACCCCCACCACACTGACGGCCGAAGGAGCACTACTACTGATGTTCGATACACCAGATGCGGCCGTTTGTACACTGGACACTTGTCCAGAGTACAGTTGATCCTCTAATGTGCCAACCAAGGCTGTAAACGCGCTCTCATCCACTTTACTATTCAAGAGGTCGTCGAGCGACCCAGCAGCCGCCATGTTGCCGCGAGGCGGACTGCCCGACTGACACTGCGCATGCGCATGGGCATCCCTACGTCACGAACTACGTATAATCGGTATCAAATGCTTCCATATTTATTTTATTCGCATGATGCTTGTAGTATTATGGCGGTCTGGAGTGAGGTCAACGAAGGATTTTCACCTTCTTTCGTCTTTTTCTTACTATTCTCAAGTTTTTTTCTTGGGGCTTATTAAAAAGCACGTAATGAGGCGTTACACATGTACTGCACCTAAATTACATGAAGACATTTTTACTAACACGAACATATTGAATATACGTATAACGCCAGATGCATGTGGTTACCTTCAACGAACAATTTGTGGACATCGGATCGATGCCAGCCTGTTTCACAACTTTTCATCCAATCAGTTCTAATCCTCTTGCTTTTGACGTACGTGCGCTCTTTTACCTTACCTTGTCTCACCTTATGGCGGTCGAGCATTATAAAAGGCCACTAAGCCTGCCGGTCCCGGTCTCTCAGGCTTCCGGGCCGGTAACAAAACGGTCTCAAATTATAGGTAGATTCACTGTGAAATGTCATACATGTCAGCCCAGTGCATATCAAGGCTAGACTTGAACTGTTCAACTGAGGTTGACGGTACGACCGGGTGTAGAAGAGCGTTCCAATCGTTGACGACCCGCGTGCTGAACGAGTTACGACGAACGAGAGTCCTAGCTGGCGGTTTTCTCAGCTTCCATTGGTGTCCTCTTGTCACCTCCGAGTTGTGTCTTGTCAGGCACTCCTCTTCCGAAGCGACACATGTTGCTGTCGGAAACGGAGTTCTGGAGCCCTGGACTGGAGTTCCAGTCTGGCCCCACATGGACCCTAGGTGGCTTGTCCATATGGGACCCAGTTGGTTGCCCATGACATGCCCATATGGGACCGAAATGGGTCGTAACTAGGCGGTTCAGGTGGACCCCATGTGGGTCCCAGTTTGGCCTCATGTGGGCCCTAGGTGGGCTGGCTGCCCATGTGGGACCCAGTTGGTCGCCCATGACATGCCCACGTGGGACCAAAGTTGGCAGCCCGATGGGCCCCATATGACTGCCCACCTCGGATCCAAACGGGTCCCAGTTGGACATGCTGGCTCGGATACCTCCATGAAACAGCTGGTACACTGTAACCGTGTCTCCCTTGCGACGACGGTACTACAGCGAGGGCAACTAGAGGAGTCTGAGTCTTTCAGGGTATAGTCCGTGCCTCACTTCATAGACAAGACGAGTAGCTCGTCGTTGAACCCGCCCCAGCCGCCTCTGGCTCAGTTTGCCGAACGGGCCCCAGGTGACGTTGTCATACTCCAAGTACGGACGTACCAAGATCTTAAAGAGCAATGGCAACGTGTGGGCATCGATGCTGGCAAAGACCGCCTCACGACCGCCACCATCTGTTTGGCCTTGGAGATATCTTCCGCCGTCTGCACGTGGAACATGAGCCTATAATCCACAAAGATCCCGAGGTCCTTCTCGATGGACTCGACCGCGATTTCAGCACAGTCCAAGAAGAAGGTCAACCTTTGGTATCGGTTCCCGATGTGCAGTACTTTGCACAATGCCGCACTAAGGGGGAGCAGCCAATCCGTTGACCACTTGGGCAGGGCGTCGAGGTCAACCTGTAGAGGTGAGTCGATCAGGGGCCTCGGGACACGACTTCGAGAAATACGAGCTGTGCCACAGCCCAGCTCAGCGACCGGCACACCTTCACCGAGCCGCCAGACCAGCTAGGCCGCCGGACCGGCCGGACCGAAAGCCAGCGCCCAAGGTAAAGGCGCCAGCCCCCGTCCCGGGGGCTGGCGCTCAAGGTCCACACCCGGTCGTCATCGGAAGTGCCACCGTCCCGGCCCGTCCCGGGGGGGGGGGGGGGGGGCTGGTGCTCAAGGTTCACACCCGGCCGTCATCGGAAGCGCTACTGGACCGGCCCGTCCCGGGGGCTGGCGCTCAAGGTCCACACCCGGCCGTCATCGGAAGTGCCACCGGACCGGCCCGTCCCGGGGGCTGGTGCTCAAGGTCCACACCCGGCCGTCATCGGAAGTGCCACCGGACCGGCCCGTCCCGGGGGCTGGCGCTCAAGGTCCACACCCGGCCGTCATCGGAAGTGCCACCGGACCAGCCCGTCCCGGGGGATGGCGCTCAAGGTTCACATCCAGCCGCCTTCGGAGGCGCTGCCGGACCGGCCCGTCCCGGGGGCTGGCGCTCAAGGCCAACGACTACCCACACGAAGGGCGGAAGCCCGCCCGGGGAAGGGGATGGCACTCAATGTCACGCAACCCACGCAACCTGCATCTTGGCAAGATCGCCATGTCGCTACTGTCGGCCGTTACAGCGTCCCTTGCAGCCCGGCACTGCCGCCATGACGCGCCACGCACCGGATAGAACAGCGTCCGAGGCCACGCGACGGCGGGCACGGGAGCCGGGTGTCGCCACTGAGCGGCAGCCCAGCATGGCAACTGCGTCACTCAAGCCTGGCGAACAATTAGCCGTCAGCGTCGGGCCGGTGACATAAAAGGCTCGCTTGTAGGATTCGGGCTCTTTCAAAGCTCTCTTTCGCCAGGACTGGTGAGGCCCAGTGCTACGTGTGCTGCTGAGACTACGGGCTTCTGCCAGACATGTAAGGGCTTGTGCGTTTCATCCGGACTAGCCGGAATGAAATGTGGCTATTGATGGACAGTTGGTCTTTGTAGTTTTCCAGTGCAGTGCCACTTACGATTATATCGCTGAGTGTTGTGGGTGCTGCGTCTCGATCCTTCTGGCCGGACGGCGTGTTAGCTTTTTTTTAGCAGTCTTTGTTAAATGAAAATGCAAGATTAGTCGTGTACCAACACTTAAACCGGCAAGCTAGCTGGGTTCGAACCACCTAGAGCGTATGAATGAAAGGCTAAGGAGAAGGCTCAAAGGATAACAAACAATTGCAGGAAACAATTCCAACACGGCGGTATATCTTGGTGTCATCCGCGAGCATCTTGACCACGCTTCGCACGCGTTCTGATAGGTTGTTCACGGAGGTTATGAATGGCGTTGGTCCCAGCACTGATCCTTGCGGGATGCCGCTGACGATGTCCATCCAACCTAACTTCGAGCCCTGAACTCGCACCCTCTGCGTCCGGTGGGTAAGGAAAGCCCTGATCCAGCGTTGCAAGTTGCCTCTCACACCATAAGCTGGAGCTTCGAGACCAGACGGTTATGATGTACAGAATCAAAGGCTTTGCTTAAGTTCAGGTGCGCTACGTCCACCGGCTCTCCATCCTCTACCGCGGCGCTCCAATCTTCTCATAGCTGGGTGATGCAGGGCTGCTTTGGGAGAAACCCATGCCAGGCTGCATGGATAAGTCCAGACTCCGATAAGTGATTAACTGGGGCATCTCGGACGAAAGATTCGAGTATCTTGGAGGGAGCAACAGCGAGACTCATGGGGCGGTAGCTCGCTGGGGACTGTTGGCTACCTTTATTAAAGATCGGGGCTACCTCGCCAAGCTTCCACTCCCGGGGGAGCCTTCCGGATGTCAAATATTTTTTTTGGAAAAGCGTGCTGGGGACTGCCAGGCATTGTCAAGGCGTCTGCAGGCTCACGGAGAAGCCCACCGTGGTCATCGTCTGATTCAGGGCCGCTCGAGGTCTTCAGAGCAGCCAATTTCTTTTGAACTGCCTGAGTAAAAATATCTACGTCATCAAGAAACGATCCAGTAAAGTTGCAAGGCATAACAGGCAGGGCACTAGTCCCTTCGTCCGTGAAAACACTGGCGAAGAACATACAGAGGACATTGGCGTTCCCTTCGTTGCTGCTTGTCAACACTCCATCATCGTCAAGAAGGTCTTCTATCCTGCATCTTGCGCGTAGTAGTGAGTTGGCGTACCACCAAAAGGCTTTGGGGTCTCTTTTGGGGTCCGCTATTAAATTCATCTCAACTCCTTCCGAAGGTTTCTGGTCAACTACTGAAGCTCGTCGCGACACCGCACAAACCTGGCATGGTCCAGAACATCCTGTGTTCGCATGTACGTACGCCATAGTCTTTCCTTAGTCTTCTTTAGCTGCATGGCCCTTGGATTCATGTACAATTTCTTCTTAGGTTTAGTTCTCTTGAGGGAGCAAACCTCAGTACCCCTGGCGATTCCCTCCTCGAAGAACTTGTAAGCATCTTGGAGGCTGAGGTTATTCATCAGGGGCCAGTGCAGTAACCTGAGGGCGTCTGCCAGATCGCTCGTAATTTGTGTGTCAGCTGTCCTGGACGAGGACAGCTGACATATGTTTTGCCTTCGTAAGTCACGCTAGCTCGTCCTAGCTCCTCGTCGGATAAATTCTTTGGTGTCCAGGTACGGAAAGTTAAAAAGTCGAGGTGAAGGCAATTGGATATTTGGAAGCTATTTCTCATTGGATCCTTGACTTGCGCACATGTATCAAAATATGGCATCGTGCCAAACAACCGCAAGGTTCTTGCATTGTTTCGTGTGTGTAGTGACGTGCCGAGGATTATTTACGTTGCCGCTGTTTGTTTAGCGCCCGGGCGGCGTGGCTTGTGAGGTACTGGAAATCGCCCTCTGGAGCATCGCGGCCTGATCTCCCGGAATCTTCGGTCTTTTGCAGTGTATCACTTTCCGCTGCGGTCATTTTAGAGCGATAGCTGTAATCCCGTTTGTGGATGTCTTGCAGAACATAAGTTAACTCTCCACGCATGTTCTCGGGTTCCGCAAACGGTGCTGGCTTGCTCCTCGTTTTGCAATCTGTGCTACGTACATTGTGAATGACATGGTATCTGAGTCTAATAGTAATGATGGCTGAGAAGTATACAGTGTTGTGTGGCTGTTAAGATGTACTACTCTTCCTTGTATTGTTTGCTTTTTTGATAGTCAGCCTCATTTCTTTTTTGCCAGGCAAGATGCTGACACTGTTGGGGCGCAGCAGTTTGAGCTTGGTAGCCAGGAATTTTGGAGCCGCTCTACGACAACTGCATCACACTCCTTTGTATGACTTTCATGTGGCTCATAATGGCAAGATGGTGGAATTTGCTGGCTATTCTCTCCCTGTGCTTTATGGCAAGGAGGGAATCATCCAGAGCCACATGCATACTCGCACTGCATGTAGCATGTTTGATGTCTCCCACATGCTTCAGGCAAGTATTCTTCTCTATTTCCATGCAGGACTATGACAGGTGGTTAGGATATAAATTATGTGGTTTTATGATTCATTCTGTCATGTGTGGATCAGGCCCTACTAAAGTTAGGTGTGCATATTGCTGTGTTCAACTAATATAGAGTGCTTGTCATGTATTAATGGGATATTTAGCATAAAATAAATGAATTTATAACAAGTCAATTAAGTTCTACACATTAGCAATTCATATAATTCATATAATTCATATAATTCAAAGCAATTCATATAATTAGCATCAAGGATTGTGCATTAGTGCATAGCATTAAGTGTTATTTCTCTTCTACCACAAATCTGTTGCATAGCAGAAAGTGTTGTTCATATAGCATGATAGGTATTGCTAATGCATTGCAAAAACCATGACCCTGGACAGTTAGTTTTGATTCTGTTATAAGTCTGCTGCATATTTGTGGTCAAGGATTCAGGGCTTTTAATGACAGCCAGATCATTTGAATTTAAGTGTAACTCACCAGGTTTCCTCTTGATTATGGTGTTTGAAACAAGGTGCCATTGTTGAAACAAGATGTTTTAAGTTGTGTATACCATTTATTAGATAATGCCCTTCTCTCACAAAGTGGGTTTATAGAAAGATTGCCTTCAGGTGGAAAGAATCAGTGTTGAATAAGCTCAGTTGTACAAAAGTCATAAACAAGGAGGCTGACTGCATTATTCTGCAAAAGCTGTTGCAGCAAATAAATGCACATGGCTAAAGGGCCATAAAAATAGTTTGTGTTTAGAATTGAACATGTGTGATGCAGCCACCTGCAAGCTCTTACTTCTGATGTGGAAAAATGCACCCTTTGGGTAATGAATCAGAATGATGCACTGAAATATGTACAAGACCACATTTCTATGCTAAGGAAATAATAGGCCAGTGCAAAGCACATGACCACAGCACTGCTTACCCTTCCATCAAATCATCTACTTTTTCAGGCTGCTTGCATTTTGTCTGCATGATATTCTTTTTTCAAGTTAGAGTTCAAAGATATGCTACAATAAACCCTCATATTTAAGACTCAGGGTGCCGGTAGTGTAGTGGTTAAGGCGTCTGCGCCAACCAGTGCGTATCTGGGAAACCAGAGGTACGGGTTCGATTTCCCGCAGCACCGGCCCTTCTTGCCAGGGTGAGAGGCTGGCAACGCCATATAGCCTCAGCAGCTGAGTGCGTCGTAAAGCTCCAATGACATGACATATTCAAGACTCACAATTATCATGTGTACTGTGTCAGGAGAGTTACTAAAACTTAACCAATACCCATGTTAACTAATGTCTTGAATGCACTACCACCGCAGGTGCACATTCATGGGAAGGACGCTGTGGCAATGATGGAGTCGCTGGCGGTGGCGGACGTGGTTGGGCTACCACCGGGCTGCGGCACGCTCTCGCTGTTTACCACCGAGACGGGTGGCATCATCGACGATCTGATCGTGACACGTACGGCCGCCGGCCCGCTCTACGTGGTCTCCAACGCCGGCTGCCGGCACAAGGACCTGCCCCTGATGGAGGGGCGCGCCGCCGAGCTGCGGGCCCAGGTCAGCCAATGAGCGCGGCTGTTATCGTACCGCCGGCTCCACTGGAGGCAGTGTCAGACCCAGGTCAGCCGCTGACCACGGCTGCCAGTGTGCCGCCGGCTCCACTGGAGGCAGTGTCGGACCCAGGTCAGCCAATGAGTGCGGCTGTCATTGTGCCGCCGGCTCCACTGGAGGCAGTGTCGGACCCAGGTCAGCCGCTGAGCACGGCTGTCATCGTCCCGCCGGCTCCACTGGAGGCAGTGTCGGACTCAGGCCAGCTGCTGAGCACGGCTGCCAGTGTGCCGCTCGTTCCGGCTGCTGAGCACGGCTGCCAGTGTGCCGCCGGCTCCACTGGAGGCAGTGTCTGACCCAGGTCAGCCGCTGAGCACGGCTGCCAGTGTGCCGCTCGCTCCGGCTGCTGAGCACGGCTGCCAGTGTACCGCCGGCTCCGCTGGAGGCAGTGTCGGACCCAGGTCAGCCGCTGAGCACGGCTGCCAGTGTGCCGCTCGCTCCGGCTGCTGAACACGGCTGGCAGTGTGCCGCCGGCTCCACTGGAGGCAGTGTCGGACCCAGGTCAGCCGCTGAGCACGGCTGCCAGTGTGCCGCTCGCTCCGGCTGCTGAGCACGGCTGGCAGTGTGCCGCCGGCTCCGCTGGAGGCAGTGTCGGACCCAAGTCAGCCGCTGAGCACGGCTGCCAGTGTGCCGCTCGCTCCGGCTGCTGAGCACGGCTGCCAGTGTGCCGCCGGCTCCGCTGGAGGCAGTGTCGGACCCAGGTCAGCCGCTGAGCACGGCTGCCAGTGTGCCGCTCGTTCCGGCTGCTGAGCACGGCTGCCAGTGTACCGCCGGCTCCGCTGGAGGCATGTCGGTTCCAGTTGTGGCTCCTCGCGGATCGGTCGACTGCGTCCTTGAACTCCTTGGTTGACATGTCATTCGTCTTCGTGGGCTTGGGCACGGGGAAGGGGCGATGCACCCCCCATCTTTTTGAAAAGCATTTATTTCCCAACTCGTTCGTCTCGTCGCGTCGCAACTTCGGCCAGCTGTAATCCAAACTTTTTGCACCTGACTGAAAGTGACCGCTTCTATTTTTTAACGGTCGCTCAGTCAAGTTTTCCGGGAGGGACTAAACGGCCGACCAAAACTGTTGACAGCTCTTTGCTCGCAGCCAACGACACCGATTGACATGAAGCCTTCACCATTCGATGTCACTTGGTCGATCGCGGATCCTTTTCAGAATATGGTGACCTTGGGTCAGGTCAAATGTCACCAGAAGCCTTCTCCAATCGATACGCCATAGCGGATATCCTATCTTTTTCAGAACATGGTGACCTTGGGTCAGGTCAAAGATCACCAAAAACGGCCAAAACCACCAAAATTGATCGGAGACAACCCCTTGCTCCGAGCCCATGGCACCGATTGACATGAAACCTTTAGCATTCCATGCCGCTTGGTCGATAGCCTATCCTCTCCGGAATATGTTCACCTTGGGCGAGGTCAAAGGTCACAGAAAGTGCAAAAAAACGGAAAGCAGGTTTGCAGGCAACCTCATGCTCCGAGTCTGTGTCACCATTTGACATGACACCTTCATCAATCGGTGTGCCATAGTTGAAATCCTATCCTGTCCAGAACATGGGGGCCTTGGATCAGGTCAAAGATAAAAAACTGCCAAAACCACCAAAATCGTCTACAGCTAACCCTATGCCCCGAGCCTGTGGCACCGATCACTATGAAACCATTCACCAATTACCGATCAATCACCAATCAGTGCGCCATAGTCGATATCCTATCTTTTCCAGAACATTGTGATCTGGGATCAGGTTAAAGGTTACCAAAAAAGGCCAAAACCGATTGGCGAAGGTTTCATGGTGATCGCTAGCATAGCTTTGGAGCTGGAGGTTGTCTGCAAACCTATTTTTTCGTTTGTCTTTGTATTTTTGGTGACCTTTTACCTGACCCAAGGTCTCCACATCCGGGAAAAGATAGTTAATCGATCAAGCGGTATCGAATGGTGAAGGTTTCATTTCACTCAGTGCCATAGGCCTGGAGTATAGGCTGTCATCGGGTTTGGTCGTCCGCTTAGTTCCTCCTATGTTTTCCTCCACAAAGCATCACAGCGAGGAGGAAATAATAGGGCACTGATTAGACTTAGCTCCTGCTCACAGCCTTGCATGCATGGACGCTATGTGACCTGCAGTTCAAGCTCCTCAAGGCCCCAAATAACCAGCTGCTATCGCAAAGCCTTGTATTGCCACAACCGTGGCAATACAAGGCTTTGGTCCGCCCGTCCGTCCCGGTGGCTCAGTTGGTTAGAGCGCCTGCCCTCCGATCCACCCACCCGTGGCTGGGTGGGTTCGAGTCGCTTTAGGGCGCTCGCTATTTGCCCTTGACGGGTATGGCCTGCGGCCGGTGGCAGCGGTCGCGCTAAAGGTCAGTTGACGTCAGAGGGCAGGACGGACCGTGCCGAGCATTGCGGCACGTTAAGCTTTCGCCACTTAACTCTGTCGTTGCCTGGGATTGCGTGATCGGATGGTGGGGGTCAGAGCTCACACAACAAGCACTACTTAGCGTGAGCGCTGATCCCAGAAATCCATCTATTCAAAGGGTTCGGATCAAATTTATAAAAAAAACCGTAGGCTATTGGCTCGGTACGGGTATTTTCAACTCTGTGTGCACCTTTGTGGCTCGCTCTGTGTGGTTGTCTGGATAGTTCTAAAGGTGTAAGCTGGTAGACATTAATGTTGTCAGTGCTCGTGACCTTCCGCTAAGTTACCCAAAGTCGAATGGCGTCAAGTGAAGCTCTGGAATATTCTTCAAAACTTCTCAAACGTGTTGTATCGTTAAGGCACGCTGGTAGTTTAAGAGTCTTGATGGTCATCACTGAACACCGTTCCTTCAAAACCGCCCAAAGTAATGTTTTCAGAGCTTCTACGCTGTAAAAACATCCCATTTATGCAAAACGTTTTTGAGTGCAGGGTCGGCCAAGGTCATTGTCAGGAGACGTCATGCAATCCTGGCAAGTGACTTCAACGCATCCTCTGGAAGTAAATGGTAACTTGTGTTGACTTGTGTCATCTTCCATCTGTCGACGTGCTTGAAGCCATGCAGAGGTGACTGAAACACAATTCGGCCTCGTCTTGGTTGATCTGACGGTTCAAACGTTAAAGGTATAAGAAATTGTGCTCCTCGGAAGGTGTCGAAAGATAGAAAACTTATGAGGATGAAAGTTAATCCCATTCTCATGGCGTGATTCGACCTTTCTGGGTTTTCTCATTCCATCGTCAAGCCGCATGAGCCGGGGAAAATTGTATTAGTTTGGCATTGCCTGACTAGAAGGTGGTACTTTGCAATGTCAGAGGCGATTCCGAGCTTTATTTTTAGTCAACATGACATGACAAATCGCGGTCATGTCTTGAATGACTCATTTGTAATAGTTAAGACGCGTTTTAACTGTAATAAGCTGTCGTGCCGTCACGTATATCATAACTAACCATTTACCATATATTATATATATATATATATGTATAATATATACATACATATATATATATATATATATATATATATATATATATATATATATATATTGAAGTCCTTGAAGTGCTATCAGCATACACACACATGACATGCCAACATTTTTTTTTTTTGCAGCGATCCTGATCAATGATGACCGTCGATTTCGAAGTCTCGGGAAGGGATGATGCATTTGATGAGGGACGTGCATTTGCTGACTATCCATACTGACAAAAACGAAAATTTCGTTCTTCGGGCGTCTTGGGGACCAAACGGCAGCAGCGAATAGTTGCGCATGAGAACAGGCCACGCATGAGAACACGGCACCGCCTCATCTAAAGATGTTTTCTGTGCCCCAAAACAGATGAAAGCATTGTGGGGAAGCAAGATGTACCCCGTAGCTGCGATCATTGTGAATATGATCCCAGCTTGGTATGGTGAACTAAATGTGCCAACAATCTTTCCATCCATCGTGATCACTTGTTTCGTTACCGTCGAAGACAAGCTGCTTTCGGCTGCACAAACCGTCCCCGACAAAAAAAAAAAACATCGTGACATTACCAGTTAAGGCTTCGCCGCACCAGTGTTCCACACTGCCAGTTTTCAAGCAGGGGTGTCTAATTTAGGGCACATGTGTCACATCTTGAGAACTTGTGGGGAAATATTTCGTGTTGAGGTCAGCTAAAGTCAGGTTCGTACCCATAATTTTCCCCAGGGTGAGGAGCAAATGCGGATTTTTTTCCAAAAACTTGAAATTAAATAACTGCGAAATTGTCCAGCATCTTGTGTGTTTCTTTACTCAAGGTTTGCAATTGTGGTAGGGGGGGGGGGGGGAGAGATTGGAGCCCTTGTCGCCTTCCTTTGCTTATTTGTTTCTGGCTAGCATCCTGTCCTGTCCTGTCCAGCATCCTGTGTATACTTCTTTGCTCGAGGTTTGCAATTGCGGGAGGGGGAGGGGAGGGGGATAGAAGCCCCATGTCCCTTCCCTTTGTTCCATGTCCCTGGTCAAATTCCATCAACCTGGTTTCATCGATGAAATATAGATCTTGCGGTGCGTTGATCAAACCTACGACGTTGGTCTTTAACGTTGTATAGCTCCAATGGGCTACTTTAGGCATCAGCTTCTTTCTGACGGCTGACAACTCTCACTTATGTTATCGCCTTGTTCGTTCCAGGCTGCCAGGGATGTAGCTGGGTACACAGTCATGCCAGCCAGGCTATGGGTGATGCTGTGCCGCTTGGCCTCGTTAGATTCTGACCGTGTGCCGTGACGTCACCGCAGGGCCGCGACGTGTCCGTGGAGGTGTTGGAGAGGGGTCTGCTCGCTGTGCAGGGGCCGGCCACGGCCCGCCTGCTGCAGCCGCTCACCTCGCTCGACCTGACCCGGCTGACGTTCATGACCTCGGCGCCGGCTGACGTGTGCGGTGTGCCCTGCCATGTCACGCGCTGCGGCTACACCGGCGAGGACGGCGTCGAGATTTCGGCGCCGGCCGCGCGTACCGCCGAGCTGGCCGAGAGCTTGCTGACATCTGGCGGCGGGACGCTGAAGCTGGCCGGTCTGGGCGCGCGCGACTCGCTCCGCCTCGAGGCCGGCCTCTGTCTGTACGGCAACGACATCGATGAGGCGACCTCGCCGGTGGAAGCCGGCCTGGCCTGGACCGTGGCCAAGCGGCGCCGCGCCGCACGCGACTTCCCCGGCGCCGAGACGATCCTGGCGCAGCTGCGCGACAAGCCGGCGCGCCGCCGCGTCGGGCTCGTCTCAGAGGGGGCTCCAGCGCGCGCGCAGGCACACATTCTGGATGCCGAGGGACGGCAGGTGGGCTCTGTGACCAGCGGCTGCCCGTCTCCGGCGCTCAAGCACAATGTGGCGATGGGCTACGTGGAGGCAGCGCACGCCAAGGTGGGCACCGAGCTGCTGCTGGAGGTGCGCAAACAGCGTGTGCCGGCGCACGTCGTCAAGATGCCATTCGTTCCCAGTCGGTACTACACGCACGCCTAGAGAGACCTCGGCTGCACGCCCGGCGGAAGTCAGCTGCGGGAAGGTGGGGCACTAGGGCTGTGGTTACGTGGGCTGGGAGGAATAGCTAAGCACTGTGGTGGTCGCCTAGTGGACGATGGTGGATGATACGCTCGGTGCAGTTATGGTGCCACATAACGGGTGCGCTGGGGCAAGCACACGTGCTGTGCTGAGTCTGCAATGGCGCATTCTAGTATGTAGGGTCACTGCTTCCTGCCAGTGCTGCAGGTGTCTTGGACATCCTAGTTCCAGCACCTGCCTGCTCGGAATATCTAAACGATGCTGTACTGTCGTCCTATTTGGTAAGAGCGCCGGTGGTGCGGCAGGTCTTTCGTACGAGCACCGGTGGTGCGGGGGTCTGGTACGAGCACTGGTGATGCGGTGGATCTTTGATAGACCTGTAGGTGGCGACGCGGCCTCGTTCAGCCCGGTCGGCCGGCGCGTGAACCTGCTGCAGGGGCTTGCCAGCAGCATCGGGGGCTGGTGTGGTCCGGGCTGGTTTCCCCCGGTCCACCGATGACGGTTGTTGATAGTGCTATTGCGGGGTCGATTAACCACTGTGTGCTGTATAGGGGGAACTGTTACGGCACGCCTCAAAAAGGTAAAAACCTTCCCAAGGCACACTACCGGGCTCGGATAGTGAAGCAGCGGGTGCTATTACGGGAAACATAGCTAGTCAGAAATGGGCTTACATGAATGGATTATCTGTTTGTTTTACATGCGAAATACTCACTTGATCGTGCCTCTGTATTTTTACGTGTGTTTCATGTGGTGATAGAGGAATCTCAAGGTCAGCTTTTCTTGAATATGTCGATGTTACATGACCCCCAGGATCCTTGTTAGTTGGAAATTAACGAGACTGTTGACGATGGGTATTTCGAAGCAAACCTCGCTTCCGTGCTGTGAGACTGCCTCGAATCAGATGGCATTGAATCCCTTTGTGTGTGATGGTTTTGTGCAATATGTGGTAAGCTAGCTCACTCGGCCAGAGGCCGCGATTCGTCAGCAGTTAATTTTGATATGTTGTGTAGAATTATGCGAGTGTGTCGGGAAACCATTGTAAAACGGCGAGAATTCAGCTCATGCTGCGCGTCAGGCATGCGTCTATGGCGTTGAGGCGTGGAAACTAAAGAACGTTTCGTAATGTTCAGTTATCCCTACCAACCATCGTCAACGCTTTGTAACATGGATGCGTTTCAGAAGTGCTCGATGGAGGCGGGGCCTTACACTGTTGTGTTTTGGTTACAATATGAGAACCACATGGGCACAGTGTTTGAAAGCTTGCTGGAGAAAGGTTCATCAGACTGGAGCTGGGTTTTTGGACTTGGGAAAGAAACACCAACCGCTTACGTTGAGACAACGTGGGCCAAATTCGGGCAGAAACCGGCGATAAAGATGCAACGTACGGTGATAACCCATTGTGTTGTTAGGCTACTATTATTGGGCTACTATTAATAGGTTACCCTACTTTGTGAGCAACTTTACCAATAACCTAGCCCAGATATGTAAGCAACTAGTCAGTGATCCCAAAATTACTACCATCCCCACAGCACATTTCAGATTACATGCATTTCAGACGTGAGAACATGTGATGGCATTCAGATGGACTGAGGTGACTAAAGTGCTACAGTGCCGAACCTACGGTCAGGAGACCTACGCTCGCTGGACCTACACTCAGGAGACCTACGCTCACTGGACCTACACTCAGGAGACCTACGCTCGCTGGACCTACACTCAGGAGACCTACGCTCGCTGGACCTACACTCAAGAGACATACGCTTGCTGGGCGTACGCTCACTAGGCCTGCGGTCGCTGGACCTACGCTCACGAGACCTGCACTCACTGGACCTACGCCCGGGAGACGTGCGATGCCGTTATCCCCACATCATCGAGTCACTGCTGGTGGGCCCGTCGTCACACACCATTGAGGGGATAAACGAAAGCTGACTATCAAAGGCATTAGATAACGCTGTCCGCTGCTTCGCGGGTCTGCATTACACTAAAATACCGTCAACGCAACAAAGGGGGAGAGAGTGAGAGAGAGAGAGAGAGAGGGCCCATTGATAAAAATGGTGCAAAGACGCCACAACAATGGACCTTGATTGTACGTCCGTAGCAGCAGGCCTAATCGTCCTTAAGTCACGTAACGTTTTTTTTTGTAACGTGTGCACGAATTACAAAACCAGATTGGCGTTTTGAAATTTATGAAAGCATTATGTCGCCATCACCCCAATGCTCTTCATTAGGTGCGTTTTTTTACGCTGTGGACCCCTAGACATTCGTTTCTCTGGCCGCCATCGGATCGTGCGCCGTGCATTCCAGCCACGCCATTTCAGGCTGCACGGACGGCAGCAGGGGCTTTCGTACTAGACATCCCGAAGGCTTCGAAGGCGCGTTAGATTTGAAAATTCGAAACACCACCTTCCCGGAACACCTCCACTTTTAGTCAATGTTTTGTGCAGAACATGATTGAAGCGTGCACGCTTTCCATCAGTTCAGTTCATCCTGATATCATCATCATAATCCTGATGCTTCGCCGTCTGGCCGCTGACGTACCCTCCTGGAATCTTGCTTTTGTTCGCTACCTACGCTCCCCATAAAGGGTTAGTTCTGTCGGCGACCACCAGTCATCCATCAAGCCGCGAAAAGTGTCAGCAGCGCCGGAAACTTGCGGGAAATATCTTTTGAAAGCCAAAGGCATGTGCTTGGTGGCCTGTACTCATTCATTGTGCAGGTCAGGCCGGATGGTCGAGTCTGCCTGCGTACACAAGCTGTCGGATGCACCTCGCCCAAGCGGCCCAACCGACGCCAGCAAGCCCCGTGCCGCGGGCGCCGTTACGACCCGCAGCGCCCCACAGGCTGTGAGACTGACCATGGTACGTGGCGTGTGGCACATACTTCACCGGAGATGGGTGTACTGGAAATGTGCACCTGAGGCTCATACGGCGGAAACATGTCAACCGGCATGGGTTAAGTCATCGCCAACGGGTCGAAGACTGAAAATCTCCGTGTAGGCAACGCGTTGAATTTTCATACTGAAATTTGGACGTTTGTACGCCGTCAGTGGGATGGCCCGGACCGTGAACATTGAAGGATTTGACAGATCGATATGCGTGTGCGGCTGGTGCAAGATTTGTCGGCAAGTTTTTCACACGGGATATTGCTCGCCCTCGGGCAGCGTCTCAGCAGCGTTTCTGCCGCCTCAGAAGTGTCGGCCAGCTGCATGACTGGTATTGGGGAGGGTTCCACTTTAAGCAGTGTGCTGACCCACACGCACCGTACGTACCAGTGAGGCATTGGGGGAGGGGAGGGTTCTTTTTTAAGCAGTGTGCTGACCCACTCGCACCGCAGGTACCAGTGAGGCATTGGGGGAGGGGGATGGTTCCACTTTAAGCAGTGTGCTGACCCACTCGCACCGCACGTACCAATGAGGCATTGGGGGGGAGGGTTCTACTTTGCGCGCGCAGGCAAAATCCTTTAATATGTATATGTATATATAAAATCCTTACTAATAGGTATATGGCGCGGCATGTTGACAGCTAAAGCCACTTGAGCGATAAACCTTGATTAACTGCTTAATGTTCATCGCTGCTTTCTAGATATGCATAACTTCGGCCGGAACACGTTCAGGTTGGCTCGTGGCCCGGCCATAAGTTATCAGTACCTAATGACAATGCGTCTGAACGCATAGTGTCTCACCGATCACACATGGCACAATGAGTCGCTGCTTGAGTTTAATGACAATGCGTCTGAACGTATAGTGTCTCACCGATCACACATGGCACAATGAGTCGCTGGTTGAGTTTAATGACGATGCGTCTGAACGCATAGTGTCTCATCGGTCACAATGGCACAATGAGTCGCTGGTTGAGTTTAATGACGATGCGTCTGAACGTATAGTGTCTCACCGATCACAATGGCACAATGAGTCGCTGGTTGAGTTTAATGACGATGCGTCTGAACGCGTAGTGTCTCACCGATCATACATGGCACAATGAGTCGCTGGTCGAGTTTAATGACGATGCGTCTGAACGCATAGTGTCTCATCGGTCACGCATGGCACAATGAGTTGCTGGTTGAGTTTAATGACGACGCGTCTGAACGCATAGGGTTTCACCGATCACACATGGGACAATGAGTCGCTGCTTGAGTTTAATGACAATGCGTCTGAACGCATATGTCTCACCGATCACACATGGCACAATGAGTCGCTGCTTGAGTTTAATGACAATGCGTCTGAACGCATAGTGTCTCACCGATCACAATGGCACAATGAGTCGCTGGTTGAGTTTAATGACGATGCGTCTGAACGTATAGTGTCTCACCGATCACAATGGCACAATGAGTCGCTAGTTGAGTTTAATGACGATGCGTCTGAACGCGTAGTGTCTCACCGATCATACATGGCACAATGAGTCGCTGGTCGAGTTTAATGACGATGCGTCTGAACGCATAGTGTCTAACCGATCACACATCGCACAATGAGTCACTGGTTGAGTCTGCCAAAGTGTTACCAAAGACTCCACGCCTCGAATGTTTGTCCTTGCATGTTTAACTTCAGCTAGTGCTGATTATTCGCTTTCCCTACCCGCCTAATCGTAATGCATGAGGTTAAAAACAATAAGCTCAGGCCATTCAAAAGTAACTTCATAACATCGCACGGCATGCGGGGAGTCAATAATTTGATGCCCCATGTGAAGCAGCCACACTAGCATTTGTACCAATGCAGGGCACGGCTGTGAGTGTTACCGGGACACCTGGGCACGCGCTGTCAGCGTGACATTTTGATGAACCATTCTGCAAAATATCGGCTCGTATATCGTGCATATCCGCACCGACAATGCTAACATGCACGAAAGCGCATTGGACAGGCTGGGACCACCACCACACGAAACCAAAGCAATGCGGCTGAAACAGAAGAGCGTGTGCACGTACCTGTTTGTAAAAAGGATTTTTAAAAAAGATATGGCGAAGAGTTACGCGTGTTCGGGGTTTGGCACGTTGATAACCTCTTAGTTCTGGTGGCACAACGTAAAATGTAACGTTGCTCACCGTGACGTGCTACCCGTGGCAGGGGCAAACGTGTCCCATTGGTTTGACATGGAAGACGCATCATTCGCTGATTAACAAAAAAAAGTCAGCTGGAGGGCAACAGCGAACTTGTTTGATAGTTGCGGTTAGTCTCAATAAAACGAAACTGCATATTCATATGCGGCAAGTAACTGCTGGCTACACTAGTGAAAGCGCGCGTCAACGCGAGCGCACATGCCATCGGCGCACACCACCCTCGCTTGCTGTCGTGATCACACGCTGCTCCACGTCGACAAAGTCTTCCCATCAGATCTTATTCCGGCGTTATTGTACATTAATTACAGCAGTTTTGCTTCCGTGATAATACTACGCAAGTGAGCGATATCTGTGGTCGGGCCAGTTATTAGATCTAACCACATTAGAAATATTTAAACCATCCCACCTATCACCCGAAGTCCAGCATCCAGGCAGGACCGTTTTGATGATCGACTCACTACCGCAGTGAATTAAGTGCAGTAATATGCGTTTTTTAAGGGACTGCGCAGAAACGTTCAAAGATTACAGTGGTAGCAGTGCATCACCTTCACCTGATGTCAAAGGACCGCATGTGTTAAACAATGTAATTGCTATTGCTGTCGAATGTGACCTGCTGCACTGTTGTAAATGCATCGGGCGCTGCACAGTTGCTGCGTTTTAAACGAATTTTTCGACCCGTAGTCATAGCGAACCATTAAAAGTACGATCACCGTCAACGCTTTCTTAGGGCAGCTGGGCTGGCTGAGCGTGGATAGCCTAATAGTATCGAGTATGCGCACCTAAGTGTAATTGCGTGGTCACTAAAAAGCTAGCTCTACTAGCAACACTGTTACAGTTAACGTGCGCTGGACGCGACATTGGTATGAGAGGTGTTTCACATGCGGCACGTTCGAACTCAAGCCTGCAGGGGTCAATTTTCGGCCGAAGACAGCAGCTCGGAGCAGTGTCCCCGGTACTGCAGCACGCTCGCAACGCTTATTCAGTGAAAAAAGCGGTGAAAAAGCATCCTTAATGGCATGAGTCGTCCTGTTAACACATTTGAGGAGCGGCTGAGGATAATTTTCTTAAATAGTTCGTGAAAGTGTTTTATGTTCTATTTTACGCTAGCTGAAATGCACATTTTTGTCAATGGCATTTTGGTGTGTTGTAAATGAATGTGTGAACAGGCTGTAAAAGCCATATGCATTCCTAAGACTCCACATTGGTAAATTTATAGATCAATTCGCAATAGGTTCTGATGGTAAGCAATTTCTTACGGTAATGGTAAACCATACCCATTTTATGTTTCATTTGGCAAGGAACAGATACAATTTCACCACTTCTACTTCACAAAATAGGTATATCCATAAGCAGCTGATACACACTGCCGTTGCAGTGTGCATCAGCCACTGCCATTGCAGGAGCCCCGCATGCTTATCAGCAGTGGCACTCCCGATCACTCCGTGGCCCTCCATTTTGGTCATGGGTTCTAAGGATAAAATCAGAAGGAACTTAATTGATTGCCGAAAGCCCGGATGCGCCTGCTTGCGCCAACAATTCCACCCCTCATAGTGCCTTGCCTGCTGGAATATACGGGATTGATTGAGTTAACGCATGTCCACAAGTCCGAGACGAACACGATATCTATTTTACATATCACGTTCCCCGGAGATAGCACCAGCTGCACATGTGACGATGAATTCCTACGCACTATTGTCTAACATAATTTTACGCGCATTTAACGTATCGTATTTCACTTTCTATGGTGGCCGAATTTGTGACAATCGTCATTCTTCAGAACTACATTGTCAGCACAGTTTGAATGATGGCATAGTTTACACACACCCAACATAGTCCAAACGAAAACCCTGCGTTCGTCATTAGCCATCAGTTTATTACATCAATTAGCCGTCTAACCAGAACGACCCTGAGGGTCAGGTATCAAGCTCCGTTTTGATATTTAGCTGCCAGATGTTACTCATATTGTCACTTACAATGGCGCGAGCAGGGGGTACGGAGGCACGTTCCACCAACCCAAAGCGGACCCTACGCTTAAGGGCCCGATTTAAGAGCCCGAAATTAAGAGGGGACGGAAAGGCCGGCTGGAGGTCGCATTCAGAGGTCCCGGTCCTCATGGTCGGACAATCCAATGCCAGCCACAGAGCCCTTTCCGTCGATGGGGGCTCCTAATTTCACAAGGGTCTTTATGTCGGTCCGACATCACCTGTACCGCATAGTCTGGTCCGTGTCGGTATGAGCCCGAGGGCCCACTTCCCAAGCAGCGACAAAGCGGGCGCCAGCGATTTACACCGATCGGGTCTTCTGTATCTGTCAGGGATCCACAGCGCCAAAGAAAGGTCCGGTGCTGGGAAGATTCGATCGAAGGCAGTGTTCAAAAAGACCCAAAGGTCCAAGGCCCACCAAAACCGACAATCAAAAGCCAGATGAGCGAGCAAAACGACCAAAAAGGCTGAATGTAGATCACATAAAGGATCCCAGCCCGTATGCCCGTGCCCTGAAATATCAGTCAGAAGGCCTGTTACACGGATTTAAGACCCCTGGGACTGTGCAGGCATCTATGTCGGCCAGAGATCACCAACACCGAACACTTGGCTCCGTGTCGATTGGAACCTTGGGGACCCATTTCCCAAGCAGTAGCAAGACCAGGACCCACGATTTGCATTTCTCATTGTTTCAAGATCTGAGTCCTTGAAACAATGATCGGAGCACCTGTGTCGGTCAGGGGCCCAAGACGCCTAACAGGGGGCCCATGTGTCGGCAAGAGGCCCCAAGTCCGTCACTGGTTTTGTTAGAGGAAGCTAGAAGAGGGAGCCCGAATGGTTTCTTAACACGCTCTCGGGTAGTGGGTCAAATTGACCCCCCCGAAGGTTTTTCCAGAATGGCTTCCGAACAGCGCGGCGTAGCGGCGCCAAACTTTGATAGCTGTAGACAGTTGAATAGCGCATCGTTTGACATCAAAAATTTAGACGTACCTTTTAAGGTCACTGACTTATGGCAAGTCAAAAACATGCCATGGTTGCAGCGAAGGCAATTTCTAGGGAATCGTCCAATCTGATATCATAACGCAGTGTTTGACAAAGCCGTACATCTCTGAAATGCTTTCTTAGGCACCAAAAATATTGAATGAGCAAGCAACGTTGACCTAAGGTCAGGTATAAAGGTCAGACCAAGGTCACAACCAACCTGATTTGTTACTCTAGGGCTTGCCGTATGGGATAGTTTGTGGTGCTCCTTTCGAATTTATTGACAACGGGAACCGCATTATACATCATCTATTGACTTCTTTGAGGTCAGAAAAGGTCATTGACCTAAGACGACCCGGGTCGACATTTTGTTTTATGAACATACTGCCTAGCGTAATCATATATATATATATATATATATATATATATATATATATATATATATATATATACGTATATAATAGCGTAATCGTAATCGTAACCTAGTCACTTATTTAAATGCAAAACTCAGAGCAGTGCTGTATGATTTTGATCACCATGACCTTCAAAAGGTCAAACAAGGTCACTGACATCAAATGAGCTTTTGAACTTATGCTTAGAAACACTTTTCTAGGTTCTGCGGCTCTTTGGAGACTAACCTGGAATTTGACCTTGTTTGACGTTATTTGACCTGAAGGTTATGGCCTAGGAAATTCAAACTTTAACCTAAGTGAGTTCACGTACAGGTCAAGACACCTTGTAAATTTGATGTTTCCAGCTTTCTTGGATCCCGAGATCTTAGGGGTTGTCAAGTTGACCCGCCCCCCCCCCCCCCCCACCCGAGCAAAGGGTATTTACGTGGCCACCCGGGCGCGTGTTAAGGCAAAAGGTCAAGGGCCTTATTGCAAGGCTGAAGGCAAGGTATCGCCTGTTATTCTTTCGGGGAGGGGGGGGGGGGGGGTGATCCCCAATGCCAACTTACTCCCCCAAGATGTTATGAAATTAACCGACTGTACTATTGACTCAAAAGTAATCGCACTGTGATGTTGAAATGAAGCGCAAACATCACAAGAGTCTTTGCGTCTTACAATCTTGCGCGTCTTTGCAATCGGCCTTGTGCTGCGCAGGTCACTGGTCGAACAGTGGATACCCTACAGCCACAATGGAAGCCACAGACAATGCTCTACAGTTTTTAAGCGTATTTCTAGGAGTGGATTCAGGATTTCGTCAAGCGAAGAGCCACGCTTCACTGTGGAACTGGTACTTGGTGTCTTGAAACTTGGTGTCTCCCAGCTTTCACAAAATTTCCCCGAATTCCGGTCACTTCATTTTCAAATCTCCATTTTCTTAGCGGGTGACTACCGTCCTTTGCGCACCGTTGAGGGCTAGACATCGGCAGATACATGCTGCACGTTAATGTTTTTTTCCAGAGACTGATGAGTCATGCCACTCCAGAGAAGACACGGCAAAGGAAATTAAAGTTAGCTTTTAAGCACCATCAACGTCAGGCACAGCATGACTCGACTGACAAGCCATCATCAACTTACGCACAATGAAACTAGCGGAAAGTTGCCTTTTGTATGTCGCTAACCGTACACTGAATGGTTGTTTGTCAATTGGGCTTTAGGACGCTACTGAGACTTATTAACGACATCTACCTCTCACCCTGACAGAAAGGCCGGACACCGCGAGGAATCCAACCACACAGTGAATGATTAAACGCCAAAGCAATAACTTGTATACGATGTCTTAATCGTAATGCCACTCAACCGACATGCCATGATATGACATGTTGATGGTGGTGGCAGAAAACGGCGAACCTAAAGATACGCAAATTTTTGGCACGACATACCTTCTTGTAAATCATGCCTAAGCCAAGCTCCGGAATATGTAAACAGCTTTGAATCGTTGACGGGGAAATGATCGACCTTGTGCTGCATGTTTTCAGCATATTGAAGGAGTACCAAATTGCCTAAAATGATAATTGCGGAATGTTACTCGAGCGACGCATAAGCAATATGAGTTGTACATATTCGGAAAAACCCGATGGAAAACAGGTGCACAGCGCGGCCGGTATGTCAACTTACCGTCCATTCGAAGACAACAAATTTATCCAATAGCATGTTTTCCGCTGCCTAAAATGAAGCTGTCGATAAGAAAGAAACGTAACGCACGTTGCAACGCACCCTTTTATGGAACGTGAATATATCGTTCCGTTTTGGCATTACAAAGAAGCTGTTATTCAACTACACATTAATCATGGTTTCAGCTTGGATGGTCAACGGATGTAAATTCGAAGAAGTAACCAACGTATATTCCTTTTTGGTAACAGGCCAGTTAAGTCACTTTTTGACATACGCCAAACATTGTTCATTACAAAGACCCTCGGGGAGGGAGGAGGAATGGTGGTAAAAATGCGCGTTCACAACAAGACCGGGCGTGCCCATTGACAGACATGGTTGGTACTGACGTGACCATGAAAATACGACTGCAAAAACTCCAGATGTGCGAGAAGCGATCTCTTCTTGCCGGGGCGTGGTGGCCGAGTGGTTGGCGCCTTTGACGAGTGGAACGATCTGTTTGTGCGCCAAGCTTTTGTATGTGGATATCCGGCTGCGCACGTGCGTGCCTTCGGGGATCTCACTCAACTCACACTTCAGTCCCTTAGAATTTGCATTCGCTTGATTATGAACATATTCAGCTGCTAGTTGTTTGGTTTGGTGTCAATCTGGCCTGATGTGCGCCGGGTGCCACTAGCGCCACGGCGCGGCGGCTAGCGCCGAGAGTGAGAGTCAGTGATATATCCGCGCACGCGCGCGACACACGTCGGTGTAATATATATTGAAACCTAACATGGCGCGGTCGGTAGGACCACGATATCACGGGTGTACAGCGTGTGACTGCGTGTGATCGTGTCACAGTGAGCGGTGACAGACTCGTGCCATGAGGGATAGTGAGGAACACATAGCGCGCCTAACGGTGCTGCTCGAGCGACGGTCGGAGATGGCCGCCCAGGCCTAACAGGAGGCCTCGCAGCGTGACGCGCGACTGACGGCGATGTTGGGGCGTGCTCTGACGCAGGAGCGTTCAGCAGCTCCACCGCCGGTCGAGGCCAACGCAGTCGTGCAGGCCGCAGCTGCCGCCGCGCCCGCACGTCACCCAGCCGGTTCAAAAGTTCAAACAAGGTCAAGTTCCAGGTTGGTCTCCAAAGTACCCCAGGACCTAGATAACCGTTTCTAAGCAAAACATCACATGCTCATTCAAGGTCAGTGACATTGTCTGACCTTTCGAAGGCCAAGGTGACCGAAATCATACCAGATTGCTGTGAGTTTTGCATTTGACTAAGCGACAAAGATTACGCTAGGCAGTATGCTCCTAAAAACAAAATGCTGACCTGGGTCATTTTAGGTCAACGACCTATTCTGACCTCTAAGAAGTCCATGGAAGACGTGCAATGCGGTTCCTTCTACCAATAAATCGGAGACGAGCATCAGGAACTGTCCCATACGGCAAGGCTCAGAGTAAAAAAAAATGATTGATTTTGACCTTGGTGTGACCTTCATACCTGACCTTCGGTCAATGTGATTTGCTCATTCAACTGTTGTGTTGCCTAAGAAAGTATCTCAAAGATGCATGGCTTTGTCGAACACTCCGTTGTTGAATCAGATTGAAGGATTCCCTAGAAATTGCCTTCGCTGAAACCATGCCCTGATTTTGACCCGTGATAGGTCAGCGACCTTACAAGGTACGTATACATTTTTGATGCCAAACGATTTGCTATTCAATTGTCTACAGCTACACAAAATTTGGCGCGGCTACGCCCCCCTGTTCAGAAGCCATTCTGAAAAAACCCTTGGGGGGTTCAAGTTGACCCCCACCCGAGCGCATGTTAAAGGCGCGAAATGGCGATGCCTGCTGCTCCATAGTTCTGCGTCGCATCTCACCACCATTACGAAAAAAGTGTGCGTGTGTTAGAGAGAGAGAGAGAGAGAGAGAGAGAGAGAGAGAAGAGAGAGAGAGATAGAGAGAGAGGAGAGAGAGAGAGAGAGAGAAGAGAGAGAGGAGAGATAGAGAGAGAGAGAAGAGAGATAAGAGAGAGATAGAGAGAAGAGAGAGAGAGAGAGAGAGAGAGAAGAAGAGAGAGAGAAGAGAGAGAGAGAGAGAGAGAGAGAAGAGAGAGAGAGAGAGAGAGAGAGAGAGAAGAGAGAGAGAGAGAGAGAGAGAGAGAGAGAGAGAGATAGAGAGAGAGAGAGAGAGAGAGAGAGAGAGAGAGAGAGAGAGAGAGAGAAGGAGGAGAGGAAGAGTAGAGATAGAGCGAGAGAAGAGAGAGAGAGAGAGAGAGAGAGAGAGAAGGAGAGAGGAATGCGCTCTCTCGCGAGCTCTACTCTCTCTCTCGCTCGCTCTCTCTCTCTCTCTCCCTCGCTCTCTCTCTCGCCTCTCTCTCTCTCTCTCCTCGAGCCTCCTCTCTCTCTCTCCGCTCCTCTAATCCGTCTCTCGCTCGAGTTCTCTCTCAGCTCACGCGCTCGCGGCTGCTCTCTCGTCTCTCGATCTCGCTCTCTCTCGCGCTCTCTCTCTCTCTCTCGCTCTCTCTCGCTCGCTCCTCTCTCTCGCTCTGCCTCTCGTCGCCTATCCTCTCTATCCTGTCTATCTCACTCTCTCTCTCTGGCTCTCTCTCTCTATCTTCGGACCACATTTATAGAATTTGTACGGAAGTGGTATAACAATGGGCATTGGTGATAAGTCCATGTAAACAGACCTCAGCATCCGAATAATTACGACGTGCGTGTGATTTTTCCATACCGTTCACTGACAACTATGGCCGGGAAGCACTGCAATGACGTGCTCGTCTCAAAGTTGCACGACGTTTTTATAACGTGCTCACGAATTTCGAACTTGGTTGGTATTTTGGAACCTTCGCTGTCTTGCGACATGAAATGAAGTTCTGTTTTTTTTTTGCGAGTACGGCTCACTATGCTGAGAACGTGATGGAAAACTAAAAATCTACTCAGCGCATGGCGCCTAATCCAAGTAGCCGTTGAAGAGTCTGCGGGCTGGTGCTGCAGCTTTGTCGCAGACCAGACCAGGCCAGAGGCATCGACGGGGTGTCTGCTGAACTGTCATTGATGACGGATGATCTGAACACTCCCTGGCGTACCTCTCCCAATGCGCCAGAGAGACTGCGGAAACCTGCCCTCCCTTCCGGGAACGGTCCTTTCATTCTGAGCGTGCGGGGAGGAGGTAAGAGGAGGGAGCGAGCGGCCGGGGTGGTAACATCCGGCTGTTTGGTCTTGCCCGAGACGTTGGCAGTGGAAGCCAGTGGTGGATCTAGGATTTCGTCAAATGGGTAACCACGCAACAATTTAGGCCTTTAAGGAGTTTGTAGCCCTTCCAATACAAAAATATCCGATTTCGGCCATTAAATTCTCGGATTCTTCTTTCCAATTTTTTTGTATGGGAAAACTGAGCGCACCTTTGCACAACCCTTGCAAACGAAGAGTGGAACGTATGTGCACACATAGAGGGCATTAAATTTCTTTCGATCATGGTGGATCCTGAAAGTGAGGTTGTTTCGAAGAAGACATGGCAACATGACCGTAGCCAGAGTCAGCGGGGGAGACCACACGGTTGAAGAAGGACCCCACGACGGCGAAAAGCCCCTCTACAAAAATTGCGGGATATTGTTCACTTGTTAGTGGGGGCACGTTTTTTTTGTTCTGCTATGGTTTTTACCGTCTATAGCTGGAACAGAAGTCAAAAGCCGCCGCGAGATCATTCAATCACGAGAGGAGACGCGGGATACGCGAGATCACACGAGATCACACGAGATGAAGCTATTCGGGCCCCCCTTCGAGCTGCTTCTAACAAAGCCAGTGACGGACTCGGGGACACTTGCCGACACATGACCCCCTGTGAGGCACTGTGGGTCTCTGACCCACAAAAGCCCCGATCATTGTTTCAAGAACCCAGACGTTGAAACGAAGAGGAATGCAAATCATGGGCCCCAGTCTTGCTCATGCTTGGGAAATAGGATCCCAGGGTTCCGACCAACGCAGAGCCCCTAGTGTCCGGTGTTGGTGGTCCCTGGCCGACATAGATGCCTGCACGGTCTCAGCGGTTCTCAGTCGATGCAAGAGGCCCTCTGACTGATATTTCAGGTGGCGGCACTACGGACTGGGATCCTTTATGTGACCTACATCCAGCCTTTTAAGTCCTTACGCCCTTTACTCTGGCCTTTGGCCGTCGGTTTTGGTGGGCCCGGGCCTCTCCACGGGCCTTACAGAACACTGCTCTCGATCGACCCTTGCTAACACCGGACCCTCCGTTTGGCACTATGCGTCCCTGATACAGAAGCCTCGACCAGTGTAAATCGCTGGCGCATGCTTTGTCGCTGCTTGGGAAGTGGGCCCTCGGGCTCATACCGACACGGACCAGACTATGCGGTACAGGTGATGTCGGACCGACATAAAGACCCTTGTGAAATTAGGAGCCCCCATCGACGGAAAGGGCTCTGTGGCTGGCATTGGATTGTCCGACCATGAGGACCGGGACCCCTGAATGCGACCTCCAGCCGGCCTTTCCGTCCCCTCTTAATTTCGGGCTCTTAAATCGGGCCCTTAAGCGTCGGGTCCGATTTGGGTTGGTGGAACGTGCCTCCGTACCCCCTGCTCGCGCCATTGTAAGTGACAATATGAGTAACATCTGGCAGCTAAATGTCAAAACGGAGCTTGATACCTGACCCTCAGGGTCGTTCTGGTTAGACGGCTAATTGATGTAATAAACTGATGGCTAATGACGAACGCAGGGTTTTCGTTTGGACTATGTTGGGTGTGTGTAAACTATGCCATCATTCAAACTGTGCTGACAATGTAGTTCTGAAGAATGACGATTGTCACAAATTCGGCCACCATAGAAAGTGAAATACGATACGTTAAATGCGCGTAAAATTATGTTAGACAATAGTGCGTAGGAATTCATCGTCACATGTGCAGCTGGTGCTATCTCCGGCGAACGTGATATGTAAAATAGATATCGTGTTCGTCTCGGACTTGTGGACATGCGTTAACTCAATCAATCCCGTATATTCCAGCAGGCAAGGCACTATGAGGGGTGGAATTGTTGGCGCAAGCAGGCGCATCCGGGCTTTCGGCAATCAATTAAGTTCCTTCTGATTTTATCCTAAGAACCCATGACCAAAATGGAGGGCCACGGAGTGATCAGGAGTGCCACTGCTGATAAGCATGCCATGTGCCTGCAGTGGTAGTTCGGATCAGTTGCTTATGGATACATTCATTGCGTGAAGCAGAAGTGACGCAACTGTATCTGTTCCTTGCCAAATGAAGCATAAAAATGGATGTGGTTTGCCATTACCGTTATAACTTCTTTACTCTCAGAACTTCTTGCACATTGATTTATGAATTTACGAACATCGAGTTTCAACGATGTATATGGTTTTTGCAAACTGTTCACACGTTCATTCACAACACACCGAAATTTAATTAACAAAAATGTGCATTCCAGCTGGTGTAACATAGAACACAAAACACTTCCATACGCCGTATGAGAAAATTATCCTCAGCCTCTCCTCAAATGTGCTAACAGGGTGACTCATCCTACTAAGGATGCTTTTTCACCGTTTTTTTCACTGAACAAGCGTTGCGAGCATGCTGCAGTACTGGGGACACTGCTCCGACCTGTTGTCTTCGGCCGAAAATTGACCCCTGAAGACTTAGGGCTCAAACACCCCTCATGTGGAACACCCCCCATGCCAATGTCGCATCCAGCGCACGTTAAATGTAAGTGGTGCTAGTAGATCCCTTTAATGACCATGCACCTTCACTCATGCACGCATACTCGATGCTATTAGCTTATCCACGCTCAACCAACCCAGCTGCCCCAAGACAGTGTTGACAATGATCGCACTTTTAATGGTTCGCTTTCGCTGTGAGCCGAAAAATTCGTTTCAAACTCGGCACCTGTGCAGCGCCCGATACACTTACAGCAGTGTAGCAGAGCGCTGTTGTGCAGTGCAGTAACTCTTCACCAGTAGCTAGAAAAAACTTTACTTTTATAAACAGCTATGACTGTCAACGCTCTTTTGTCTCAGCCGCATTGCTTTGGTTTCGTGTGGTGATGGTCCTAGCCTGCCCAATGTACTTTCATGCATGTTAGCACTGTCGGTACGGATATGCAATGTACGAAACGATCTTCGGGAACATTGGTTTATCAAAATATCACGCCCGACCGCGCGGGGCCAAGTGTCCTGGTCGCACTCACAGCTGTCATCTGCATTGACATAAATGATAATGCGGCGGTTTGAGATAGGGCATCAAATTATGGACTCCCCCGCGTGCCAGGAATTGTTATGAAGTTACATTTGAATAACCTGAGGCAATTGTTCTTAACCTCGTGCATTACGATTAGTCAGGGAGGGACAACGCAAAGCACATATATTTTGGTAATTCGTGTACACGTTGCAAAAAAACGTTTCGAAATTGAAGGATGAGCGCATCACTGCGACGTCTTCCGGCCATAGTAACCCGTGCACAGTCTAGAAAAATCCCATGCTACATGGTAATTGGTCGGATGCTTAGGCCTGCTGCCACGGTCATGCTATCAATGCATGGGTGTAGGAACAGGGAGGAGGGGCAGGAGGGCCATGTCCCCCACTTTTAAATTGGGGGCAGAAGGGTTAAGGGTCCCTCCCTTTCAGATTAAGGTTGTGTTCAGCTTACTTTTGCACTGTATTAAACATACTGCCGATTTGCCTAGATCACCAGCCATCTTGCTCACGATGCGTCATTTGTTTTGTTTGTTTATTGGCCATCGCTCAGTGTCGCAGCCCTAGGACCGAAGCCGAGTGGCCTATGGAGACTGCGACGCCGGGCGTCGAGGTTGTTGTTGCTGTGACTTGCGAGCGCGCGTGCTCAAAACCATATTACATAATTTTTTATCAATAATCAGTTTTGACTGAATCTTGAACATTTGAAGACGAACATGAATTAACCGTTTTAATACAAATTTGGTACGCCATTCCATCTACAATCTCCGATTAGGGAGTCCTCAATATATCTGAAGAACACATAAAAACATGGAACTGGAGTCTATGTGACAATTATTGGACCACCTGCAGCTATCAGGGGTGTTGTTGCGCCCATGAGAGCTCCTGTGCTGATCTGGGGCCAGCTGGACGGGTCAGAAGGCCTCCATGTCAGGGATGGGAGCAATGTCATCTGATGCATCATTCTAAGTGCTTCCGGATCGACCAGGAGATCCCGCCCCGCGTCACCAGAATGACAGCTTGAGGACATTTCGCGAAGGGACGGGGTGGCCCTTCAGCCCTTGATCGGAAACGGTCATGCGCCTCTGGTTCTCCACGCAAGAGGTCCCTTGCGCGGAAGGAAACAAGGGGTCTCACGTTTGTTGATTAGAATGGGGGTCACATTATTGTTGAATAGAGGGTCGAAATGAGTATAACAAGTGAACAAGGCCACCATGTTTGCCTGAGCATGTTCATTTTTCAGAATGGATCAGTGACACAAATTACATCGAATGCTTTGATCATGCCCGTCCGCAACTTCGAGAGCAAGGACAGCGCTGGCCTGGATTGCAGCTTCCGTAAAACCGAACGGCGCCGGCCACTGCAAGTGTCACCAGACGGCGGCCGCCGTATTAATCTGTCTTCTGGACAGATAAGCAGTTACAGAAACACGAAAATACAGATTCCACATTTACTCTTCCAGTTCCATCTCCAGATTCCAGCACTACTTCGCGGTGCTTTAAGGGCCAGTCCGTTCTTATCATCAGTCTACAAATCCCGCACGTGAAATATGTTTTCAGACCGTCTTCTAAATGTAACATGTGCTGTCCTGAAGCGTTCAACGGTTCTTCTTTCAGAAGCGTCACTATTTTCTTCCACTCGTTGGTCACAGCTCAGTATTAGCTGCTGGGCCGACGCAGCGCTCCCTACGAATACTGCAACGCCTGTTGTCAAGGGTTTTGTTGCTAAGATTTGCGAGTGCGCATGCTCAAAACTACGTCACATAGCTTACATCACTAATCGATTTAAGTGCTGAAGGTAATGATTTCAGAAGCGTCATTATTTCGACCGCTGGTGAGCCCAAGAATTAGCCACTGGGCTAACATTCCGCTGACTACGGGGACTGCAACGCCTGGTGTTGAGGTCTTTGTTTGGATTTGCGATCGCGCGCGATAAAAAACCGCGTCACATAAATCGCATCCCTTATCGATTCTGACTGAATGTTGGCCATTTCCAGATAAACATGTTGATGTTATCGCCATGTTAGTACACATTTTTGACCATTCGATCTACAACCAATCTTTCATCTGCAAATTTCGATCAAACATATCGATTTACCATTTACCTTTGCGACGTCTTTAATGTCTGTAGCGTCCAGATAAAAATTCTGATAAAGTTTCCGAATTGTATCGATTTGGAAAGAGTCCACTAAGCCGTTATAAATTCAGGGCCCCGGCGTTTAATTCCATGCAGTCTTTCAACGCCTGATTTCTAGCTTATTGATTTCAAAATACAAACAAAATAGATTTCGCGGTGGTTTCTGGTTTCTGTTCTGGTAACAAGGTGAAAATGACTCTAAAACGGAGAAAACCTGTGTCCATTGTTTACAAGCAAACGATACCTGGGATATTTATTTGGGGGGGGGGGGGAGACTCACCATAAGAAGGCCTTTGTCAGCCCTGTGTTCCTCCTTGACAAGGTTCTGGCTACGCTCCTGCTTACACACAAAATCAGATCAAGTCGTCTACGTTGAATGATAGGTAAACGAATGTCCGTTGGGCCAATTCATACCTAAGGCAGACAGCTTCCCGGAGGCTTTTTTCTGCGGTGGTGTGGTATGAGGGGGCAAAATTTTGAGAAAGATATTGTTGAAGGTATCCAACACATGTTTACGCACCAATTAATAGCAACGTCGATACAGAAATGTGCAACAAAGCAGCCATACGATGAGTTCACAGTCAGTCAGGCGGAAGATAGCCGGGCTAGGGCAGTGGCCGCCGACGGCGGACGGGAGCAAGGCCCGGATAAGGAATATATTACAGAAAGGCCTTTATTCGGTGGCTTGGTTTTTAAAGGAGAATCCCCAGTTTATGATTTTTGTCACTTTTTTGGGCAGTTTCAAGCTTCCGAATTTGTTTCCACCTAGAATTAGTTTCCACCTTGAACTCAGAATCCTGCTGCAAGTCTTATCTTTTGAAAAACACCCAGCGAAATAAAGGCGCATGAGAAATCTGTCGCGCTGCGAGCCATCGTTCGCTTTCAAAATTCTCACCGGCCTATATCCAGGCTTCACTGAGGTCCATCTGCCTCTGTGGAGGCAGATGCCTCCTCAGTGTTCTAGATTGCCTACTCGTTCGTGGAATTTCGCCTCCCCAGGAAAGACAATGTTGAAATCGACGAATAATCATGGGAAGCTGGATAGCCTTACTTGCCGAATTGCATATATGAGTCGAAAAGGCAAGATTGTGCACCAGTGAGAAACAGCTCTAGATGCATATCTAGCACAGCAACCATGATACTTGAATGAAGAACGATAACAACCTCCATCTCTACCCCCCCCCCCCCTCCCCCTCTGCCCTTGGTCATCAGGCTTGCTTTCCAGAAAAAGTTCCTGAAGTACGTCCTGAGTTTGGCCCTTCCACTTCTTGAAACGTTCCGACGCTTATGTGTCTATGTCCATGTGTCCATATATTTCGTAGCTTTCCACAAGATTCAATGGCTTTTTAGAAGTTACACGTCATCATTAATAAAAACGGGCATAAAAGAGACAATGTGAAACCTTAGCAAAAATAGCCTAACACATCACACATCGGTCAAGGGATCATCTCGGTGAATCGCACTATTGCATTCACATTGTGGCATCACGCACAATCGAACTCACACACGTACCCACTCATGTGCCAACATTCGCCTCATTCAGTAGAAACTCGATAAATTGGCACTTGAAGCGGCCTAGACTCTGAATATTGCGCAAGTCGGGCGGCAGGCAGTTAAACAAATCCGATGCTCTGTAGCTAAATTGGCCAGTGCCAGAGTTGCTCACCGCTCGGGGCGCCTCAGATGGTTAGCCTGTCGCGTTTCATGAGTGTGCTCAGCACGTGTGAACAGTGCGGCTATATCTGCTGGATGACCCGTGAGTAAGACTTTTTTGAGCACGCACAACATATGATACCTGACGGGCTGATCAGCACTAAGCCATCGTAGATCCCTGACAACATCCGATATATGGTCACACCTTCTCCTTCCGCTCACAACCCGCGCACATAAGTTCACGAGTTTTTGCACGCGATGGAACTGGGTGGCTCCGTGAGTACCATACAGTGCTATACAGTATCTTATGGAGGAAAGAACTAGGGCTCAGACAATGCGAACAAGGGTGTCTCTTGGGAGTACATGCTTGGCATGGGATAGGGCCATCAGAGCGCCCGTCGACCTGGCAACAAGCTGATCAATGTGCGGTTCAAATGTGAGATTTCTGTCCATCACCACACCAAGGTTTTGACAGTACTGCTTTCAGTGATGACAGCTGACCCGAACTTGACATGCACAGGAGGCATGTGACGCAGCATAGCCTCCGTCCCGAAAACCATTAACTGTGTTTTTGTTGTAGTGACTTTCATAGAGTGGTTGTTAAACCAGTCTAATACAATTGATAAGGTACTCTCCATGGTTGCGACAAGCTGTTGCATTGCACTTTTCTTTCCAGCAACCAAAATCTGTGTGTCATCGGCATATTGTATCACTGTAGCACCTTCTGAATATAACGCTAGATCGTTCGAGAAAATGGAATATAGGAGCGGCCCGAGGGCGGTACCCTGAAATACCACCATCCCATTCGGAAGACTACGAGATCGCGTAGTATGCCCTGAAGGATACCTGACCTGAACCTGTTGGGTATGCCCGCAAAGGTAGCTTTCAGACCATTTCGTGTCAATATTGTATACCTTTAGCTTGGATAAGAGAAGCTGGTGGTCCACAACGTGAAAACATTTTGACAGATCTATCAAAACAAGCAGAGGGATCTCCCCAGCATCCATCGCGGTGAGTATTTCATCAGTCACCACAGTAAGTGCGGTCTCTGTTGAAAAATTCGTACGATATCCGTGTTGTGTATGCGAAAATAAATCATGCTCGTTAAAGTATGAACTAAGTTGACGATGAACAATACGCTCGACTATCTTTGCTTTCGCTGGCACTACAGAGATTGGCCCTAAATTTAGTAGGATCGTTCAAATCACTGGTTTTCGGGAGCGCTGTGACAAGAGCGTGTTTACAGGCGCTGAGCACCGTTCCCTCAATGAGACTGCTATTGATGACGTCAAGTAGGGGACAGCCGACACCACGAAAAGACTTCTGTAAGAGCTGCGTACTAAGATCATCTAGCCCACAGGACGTCGTCGGGTTCATCGTAGACATAGCTGCAAGCAGTTCATCGCATGACACAGGACGCACCTTAAATGAGCAGGTCATTACTCGAGGGAGCCTGACTGGCAAAACCGTGCCTCGATTCGGCACGCTGGCGGCAGTCGTAGGCCCTACCTTCACAAAGTAGCCATTCAGAATATCAGGATGAATGTTAGGTGTGGCCGACGCACCCTGTTTACTGCCAATGATCGATTTAACGCACCGCCACATGCCGGAGTGACCTGCCTCAGAAATCTGCTTCCTAACATGATCGCGACAGTCCCGTCTAATAGCTGCCCGTGTCTGCTTATTGAGTGCCTTGTACTCAGCACGCTAACAGTACGCCAGAGCGACGCGGCGACTGACCATCAACACACGCGAGCAGCTGAGACAGGCGGGGCGGGTGAATTGCGCAATTTAATGCGCCGGGCAGGCGCGACAGCATTCAAATGGGGTGTAAAACCCTGCTAAAAAGAGTCCCACTTCTGAGACGTCGTCGCACTTCCGCAGACGAGAGACCAGTCGGCGTTCGCAAGCAAATCATTGAAATAATCAAAATCAACTCGATTCAGGCAGCGGGATGTGATGACATTGGTTTGGCGTTTCTCTTTCGATACTTTCAGCAATATTCGCGTTAAGTCATGCGGACTATACTGACAGGCGGTGACACCACAGCGTTGGATGAGGTCCTTGTGGTTTGTGATCGTAACATCTAACAGCGAGCCAGCAGGACGGTACGTTGGATAGGAATCGTTACACATATGCAGGCTGTAAGACCGTAACAGTTGCATCAATTTCTGATAGCCAGTGCCTGTGCTCGAGCCAATCAGGTTGATGTTTAAATCACCGGCAATCACTATTAGGCGGTCATGTGTGGACATGATACATTGTGACTGGTTCTCCAAATCATCGAAATCATCAGACACCTGCCGGGCTGTGTTAGTTGGATGTCGGTACAATGACCCGAAAATAATATGTTTTGCTTTAGCGGGTCGAACAAGGGTCCAAATAATCTCAACATTCGATGAACCAAAGGTAGTATGAGGCGTTTTCAGAACAGTGACATCAAACGAGTCTCGCGCCAGAACTGCGACCCCTCCGTAACCCCCAGGCAGTCCGATGTCTGCAGGCCGGTCGTGTCGGTACAGCCGGTACCCATCAATGTTCAGCAGCCGGGCGGGGACAGACGGCCGCAGCCACGTTTCGCTGAGTGCGAGGATATCAAACTGATGCATATCAGCTAGCCTGTGACGTAGATCTGGCATTTTGGGCTTCACACTTTGTATGTTTAATTGTGCGATGTATAGTTTTCCCGCATGGCAATCGCCGGGCGCCCGCCACCTCGACCCCTCCCCTACAGCCCCGGCGCCGCGATCGCTTGCCCCGGCGCCGCGATCGCTTGCCCCGGCGCCGCGATCGCTTGCCCCGGCGCCACGATCGCTTTGCCCCGGCGCCGCGATCGCTTGCCCGGCGCCGCGATCGCTTGCCCCGGCGCCACGATCGCTTGCCCCGGCGCCGCGATCGCTTGCCCCGGCGCCGCGATCGCTTGCCCCGGCGCCGCGATCGCTTGCCCCGGCGAGCCGGCGGCTGCTCACCCTGAGTCAGGCCCGCGGCCACCAGAGGGCCGGCCCGCGCTCACGCCCGCACCCAAGCCGGCCAAGGCAACCCTGGGCTCGCCCCTGGCCGCCACGGTGACCTGGCGCGGTCCGCACTCAACAGCTGACCCCGCATGGCCCGAGGGAACGCGCCGAGCCGGGAGCCAGGGATTTGGGGCCGGCAGGGCGGCCCGCACAATAACCTGGGCGACCGCCAAGGTTACCAATAGGCGGAGCAGCTGGCGTTCATTGCAGAACGCAGGCTTGCCGCTAGCTTGCTAGCTTGTCCGCTCCAGAACTGGAGCGGAGATGGTTGTAGCCGCGTTGTTTATAGGCTCAGAAGTCGCCGGTAGTTGTCGCCTCAGGCCCGTCGCTGCACAGCCGGCAGGCAGGTGGTCCCGTCTCGGTAGTCACGGTAGTCACGGTAGTCAGTCACGATTCACGTGATCAGCAAAATGATCCCTTCACCTTCTCACTCGTGCACAGGCACTCTCATTCTCACACTGCCACTAAAATTGTTAACGAAACATGGTAACCGATCAGCTAAATGGCCACTGGGGTCGCGAGGTGGGGAGAGACCACGGCGCGTCCGCCACCGGCGCCGCGCTCAGCGGACTGTCCACTGTTACGGCGTTTGTGTACCATTTTTATCAATGGGGTCTCTCTCTCTCTCTCTCTCTCTCTCTCTCTCTCTCTCTCTCTCTCTCTCTCTCTCTCTCTCTCTCTCTCTCTCTCTCTCTCTCTCTCTCTCCCTCTCTCTCTCTCCCTCTCTCTCTCTCTCTCTCTCTCTCTCCTCTCTCTCTCTCTCTCTCTCTCCCTCTCTCTCTCTCTCTCTCTCTCTCTCTCTCTCTCTCTCTCTCTCTCTCTCTCTCTCTCTCTCTCTCTCCCTCGCCTTTGTTCCGTTAACGGTGCTAAGGTGCAATAAACACCCATGGAGCAGCGGACAACGCTATATAGTACTTTTATATCAGCTTTCGTTTACCCTCTCCACGGTAGGTGGTGACGGCCCGCCAACAGTGACTAGATAATTGGGCATCACGTCGTCGTACGTCTCCTGGGCGCAGGTCTAGTGAGCGTAGGTTTCGTAAGCGTAGGTCCAGCGAACGTAGGCCTCATGAGCGTAGATCCAGCAAGCGTAGATCTCCTCAGCGTAGGTCCAGCGAGCGTAGGTCTCGCGAGCTTAGGTCCAGCGAGCATAGGCCTCGTGAGCGTAGCTCCCGTGAGCGTAGGTCTCCTGGGGGTAGGTATTCTGGGTTGTTCCCGTGTGGAGAGCATCTCCGCCGGAACCACACTGAGAATCGAGATCAGACTCTCGCACCCCGCCGGAGAGACAGCGGTGACGTGCACACCGGACGGGAGCCGAGGCCATCGTCATGGGGTCGGGCGTGGCGGGATCTCTGGGCATCACGGCCGCTATGACACCTGTCGCGGATACCGCTAAATTCACGTCAGCTGGCCGCACCCCGCTCACCTGTGTCGGGCAGTTTGATGCGACGGTGGCTCTGGGCGACAGAGCACCACGACCGTACACATGCTAACGGAGGTGCCCGGGTTCCTGCTCAGGTGGAGTGACAGCGTCTGCCTGCGGATTTTACCAGGCGACTTCCCCCCTCAGATCCCCGCGCGGGTGGCTGTGTGTCAGGCCGCTGCTGCTGCAGGGGGCCCGCCCACCAGAGCCGCCCCGCCCCGCACAGTCAAGATCAAGACCGGCGAGCAAGATCAGCAGTCGGAGGCGTCTCGACTGCCGGCGCCGCCTATGAGGACAGCGCCATCTGCAGCTGAGACTGGCGGGAGGCAGGCGGCGCCTTGGTCGCCTCCCGAACCAGCAACCCGTCTGTCGAAGCCACTTACTGTTTGGGAACATGCTAACGATCCACCGGTGGAAGTCTTCCGTGGGCATGAAGTCGTGCTGCTATCGCACTTCTTAAGTGTGTTCGACGGCGAGCAGACACTGTGTGAGGTGGCGGACGATCCCATGGAGATCGAGCTGACGGACGATGCTGAGCCATCCGCCATCAACGCGGCTCGGTCCATCCCGTATCGCTGGCGGAACGTCAAAAATAAGCTCGACGACCTGCAAGCCAAGAGATCATCGAGCGAGCCAATCGAGACGCCCGCAATATCAAACTGGGGTGGTACGCGTCGTATAACTCGGAAATTACGCAAAATCCCACCCCAAAGACAGTGACTTTCCGAATCAGTGCGTTGAGAAGGCCCTGCACACCAAATTTTGAGCCAATCGAGACGCCCCGCAATATCCAGCTGGGTGTTACGCGTCGTATAACTCAGAAATTACGCAAAATCTATCCCCAAAGACGGTGATTTTCGGAGTCAGCGTGTTGAGAAGGCCCCGCACACCAAATCTGGAGGCAATCGAGACGCCCCGCGATATCCAACTGGGATGCTACGCGTCGTATAACTCGGAAATTACGCAAAATCCCACTCCAATGACAGTAATTTTCGGAATCAGCACGTTGGGAAGGCCGTGCACACGAAATTTTGAGCCAATTGAGACCCCACAATATCCAACGTGTCGTATAACTCGGAAGTTACGCAAAATCCCGCCCCAAAGACAGTGATTTTCGGAATCAGCGTGTTGAGAAGGTCATGCACACCAAATTTTGAGCCAATCGAGACGCCCCGCAATATCCAACTGGACTGTTACGCGTCGTATAACGCGGAAGTTACGCAAAATCCCACCCCAAAGACCGTGATTTTTGGAATCAGCGTGTCGAGGATGCCTTGTATACCAAATTTGGAGGCGATCGAAACGCTCCGCAACGTCGATCTGGCGATGTTACGCGCCTTGTAACACTAAGGTTACGCAAAATCCCACCCCAAAGACAGTGATTTTCGGAATCAGCGTGTCGAGGTCATGCCGTTAGATAGCCTTGGGTCATGCCCTTGGGTCATGCACACCAAATTTTGAGGCGATCGTGGCGTCCCGGAATATCCAACTGGATTGGCAGACGTTCCAGATTCTTGAATGATCCGTGTTGTGTTTGAATGGTCATCAAATATGGTTAAAATGACTCCCAACAAATGGACAATTGCTGCACTTGAGAAAGCGGACGGAAGTAAGCCTCGATGCGTTCTGGGTGAACATGTTGCCAGCGGCAGGTGCTGAGCCAGTGAAAGCATAGCTTTCTCTTAAACTAGTTTGTCGAGGGCAGTGACAAGGACAGTAACTATTCTACCGCAAGCTTCCCATGGCCATGCCATTCTGTTGCCTCACGGTCACGTCTTTTATATTTAAAATAGCTTTTTAAGCAGTAATGATGTGGTGAGTAATGCTTAAAATAGCAAAAGCACATTATGTGCATGGAACTGATTGTTGGACATTTTCATGGAGCACACGTCATTTAAGGTTGTACACTGCTGGATGGATTCAAACCATCCTTTGAAAGACAATCTAATGTGAAGTTTTTTGATAATGAGCAGGCATCTAGGGTTGTTTGCATCCTGTACCATTGGGATAAGTTCAGCCTAATCCTTTTTGATTGTGCGGATTCTCAGTCATAGCTGATTCCGAACAGGACGTATTGTGGTAAGCATGATGTTATGTTTGATTTAAAATTTCAGTTTAACAGCAAGCATTTTTGATAGAAGTTTGTGATGCTGCAGCGGTAACCATGGCCATGGTAGCAGGTAATACATTTTTAGCCAACTTAAATGTTCATAAGCTGGTTAAACTTGTAATGCTTATCCTCTTTACTCATTCTAGCTCTTGGCTTACGAGTCGTCTGCATGAGTATGTTGGTTGCCATGATAAGCCAATGTTTGGTAGGTGTCATGATGAGCCAATGTTCAGTAATTTATTGATCTCTGCATTAAGATGTCTGTTGTCATGATGATAAACCAAAGCTTGATGGGTCTGAGATTGAATTATTTCTTGATCTCCCCAACATGATTTGTACACTTTGATCTCTGATAAGCTTGGGAACACATATGCATGGATCTCTTCCACACCAGTTCATGACTGAATGCATTTTTTACAGGAACCAACTGCTGTCAGGACTTCTAATGTTCTTTCGGTAAGGATAATTTTTGTTGTACTTGTGTTCCCAGTGGCCAAAGGCTATTTACAAATAATCTGTGTTTGAGAGAGCTATGTTTTGAATTAGGCTGAAAGTGGCATACATATATGTTGACAAGGACAAAAAGCACTTTATGACTGGCTGTCCAGTGACAGTGACCATCTGGGTTATAAATAGATATTGAGAAGCAGAAAGTAACCAAATGTAGTCTCCATTTTGCCAAAGTCAGAAAAGTTCCTAAGACCATGGGCAATATCATTGTCCTCAGCTCACAACATTGCTCTCCAGATTTATTTCCAGACATGATCCACTTCCAGTCTGCTCCAGGTGGCCTTGAGCTGCTGCTCTTATGCTACAAGACCTTTGACACACCACAGCCATGCTCTTTTTTGGGCATCAACCAGTCAGCATGGATGATCATCCTAGCATATGCCCCTTAACCCTGTGGGGAGGGAAGGTGACTGATGTAGATGGGTGGTACTGACAATAATGTTTGTACCATTATGTTATCCCTTCTCCTGATGCATCACAAATGCCAAGTGGCAGCACACCATATTGCATATTTATCAGTGGTGGTCACTGTAAGATAGATATGATCCTTTCCTCATCTAGATTTCAGTGAAAGGGTACAATAAAAAATGTAGTTGAAAGGATAGTGGGGATCAATGTTGTTTTCTGGTTTCCATACCAGGCCACAGGCTATTCTAACATTGGAGGTTGTATTGGTGGCTAAACAGGTGCTGACATGTTTCCACCTGGTCTTGCAGAATTCTGCACTGACAGACAGAATGGCACAAGACTGACAGAATGGCAATATAGCATGTCCACCTGGTCAGCTTTGTTTGTTGGAGCACTTTCCTTCTGACTCGCTTACCAATAGCAAGGTGGGCCAAATTGTTTTATGTACTCACCATTTGTCCCTGACTGTGATGGCCTGCAGCTGATGGTAGTGGCCGCGCCAAAGGTCAGATGATGTCAGCAGGCAAGACAGACCATGCCGAGCATTGCTGCACGCCAAGCTCTCGCTGCAAGACTCTGTCACTAGCCTGACATTTCACTATCATATGGTGCAGCCAGGGCTCACGCCATAAGCTTTGTGTAGCATGTTCAGTGATCCCAGACATGCATCAGATAAAAAATTTGGGCTAAGAAGAGGCGCCGTTTGTCCGCGCATGGTAGACGGCACGCGATCGCTGCGTCAATGGCTGCTGTATTCTCCGTCGATAAAGAAATGTATGCATCTTAACGTCCATCATAATTCCACTCCTACCATGTTTTTTGTTGGTAAGGAAATATATACTGTAGTTAGAGAAGTACAGTTAAAAATATTCAAGCTGGTCTGCAAATCGGCCCTCATTAACCAAAGTACATTAATGCCGGCTTCATTGATGCGTCCCATCCAGTCCCGCCGGTCCCGTCCCATCCTATCAGTCCTGTCCCGGCAGTTCCGTCCCATCAGTTCTGTCTCACCGGTCCCATTCTTCAGTCCTGTCCCGTCCCGTCCTTCAGTCCTGTCCCATCCCGTCCTTCAGTCCTGTCCCGTCCCGTCCTTCAGTCCTGTCCCGTCCCGTCCCGTCCTTCAGTCCCGTCCCGTCCCGTCCCGTCCGTCAGTCTCGTCCCGTCCCGTCCCGTCCCGTCCCGTCTGTCAGTCCCGTCCCGTCCCGCCCTTCAGTCCCGTCCCGTCCCGTCCTTCAGTCCTGTCCCGTCCCGTCATTCAGTCCTGTCCTGTTCCGTCCTTCAGTCCTGTCCCGTCCCGTCCCCCAGCCCCGCCCCGTCCCGTCCGCGCCGGCGTAATGGTGACCTTTCAGCTGGCCCGAGCTGCCTTTGCGTAGTATGCTGCAACCAGAGGCGCCGACAATCAGACTGTTTACGTGTCACACTGTAAACGATCTATATCCGTCCTGTAATGTAACCGCACGAATCATGTGATCGCGTGGCGTCGGAATAATATTCTCTCACAAGAACATTTTGTTCTCAAGGACAGTCAACCGCACAAGGACAGCTTGTCGCACAAGCACTGATGTGGGCCGTGCTGCGAGTGCGTGAGGATAATTGAAGGGTAATTTGCCCTAGCCTGTGAGTGTGAGCTGACCAGCTCAGTAGAGGATCTGCACCATATCACATCACGTGACGATCCGGCCGCCCGCCGACAGTCGCCATGCCCGTCTGTTCTCGGAAATGGCATCGCCGAAGTCCTATCTGGAACGCGGCGAGGTTTGGACTCGCGGCGTGTGCCACTCCTGTGCAATGCATACGCCCCCTTCGTTTGGCAACGGATGTTACCGAACGAATTCGTATTCGAATGGAATTCGTTTTACATTTTCGGAGATCCTCTGGCATGATAGCTCACTGCTAGATAGATGATCATGTTCTTTCCAGTAATTCAGTTTTAAATGATCAAATCATGCCAGTTAGGACAAAGAGCTTTCAGCCTCAGACCATCGAACTGTTTAAATCAACTCGTTGGCCTGAGGCCAAAGTCTCGTTGATTTGTTGTGCACTTAAATCAGCTGAAGCATAATGATGATACGCGCAGCATGCCGTACACATTTCTGAAACATAACCTCTTTTCCTACTACTAAAATGGCAAGTGTTTTTCACATAGTTCACAATGTTTAATGCACAGCTCAAAGCTATGATGTTTAAAACGGCCTGCACTCTCAGAGCCTGATATAATTAAAGGCAATGTTCTACAATTGGAGATTTTGAAACAAGCGTCGGATAGAATGAAATAAGCCCCTCGCTTCTAACTATTGATATTAGTTTGAAGTGAACGCGGCTTTTAGACAACACGACCTCTGCTTAGTAAATCTGCTCCTCAATTCGTCATTGTTTGATTGCGCCATCGTGCCATGTGCAACATTAACTGAGAGCCCATTCACGGCCGTTATACCTGGAAATCGTGCTCCAAATGTCAGATGTGAACGATTCCTCAATTGTATTTGCATCGGCCTTGATTCGTGCACAGTTTGAAATGACAGAATTTGAACGACGTTTTTATGGTGTCTTGGGTGCCTGTGAATGCAACCTTGAAATCATCCCCGAAGTAGTCTGCACCTCTTCGCGAGTATGCACCACAGAAGCTAGAGGCATTTATGTTTGAAGCATGGCAGGGCTGTGAACTTAACCGAATAATTTTCAAGATGGCTATTTCAGCTGAAAATCCCATACAAATATAGAACGCTCCCTTTAAACGCAAGGACATCAGTTGTTTAGTACATTGGCGAGGAACATTATTCACGTAGATAAGACAGCAATATTGGCCTTATTCCTCGGAGAAAAAAAAACAGGAGAATTGAGATATAGTTGGTTTGATATTTCGGCAACATGCCTTTATCGAAACAATAGCAGAAGTCTTCTACTATTGTTTCGATAAAGGCATGTTGCTAAAATATCGGCCCAACTATATCTCCATTCTCCTGTTGTTTTTTTTTTCCACCGAAGAATAAGGCTAATGCATCTGTCTTGTCTATGTAAGAACACGTGCCTGATATCGTCGTCGGCCCTCCTGTCATGTATGCGGGCCGCGTTTTGACAAGTGGCGTTGGCGCGTACCGACTATCGACGGGGCGGCAGACGCGGCCGGGAGTGCCGCGCCCGAGCGAGCGGCGATACGGCGGCGGCGTCGGCTGCCGGCGCGCGCTCAGTCTGTCCCGGCCGGCCGTGCCGCCTGCACCGCCCGCCCGCCGTCCGACGCCCAGCGCCGCCGCCTCTCGCCGACAGACTGCGCCGTGCCGCCGCCACAGCCGCCATGATGATCAAGGGTACCGTGGTGGTGTACTCGATCCCGGCCTGCCCGCACTGCCGCACGGCCAAGGCCACGCTGGCCTCACGCGGCCTGAGCTACGTGGACGTGAACATGGAGCAGCACCCGCAGCTGCGACCCTGGCTCCGCGAGACCACCGGCAAGACGAGCGTGCCGCAGATCTTCTTCAACCGGCACTACGTGGGTGGCAACAGCGACCTGCAGAAGCTGGTGAGTGGTGGCCGCGGCCGCCGGCCTGGGATTCGGATGCCGAGGCGCGGCTGAAGGGATTCTCCGGAACTGGGGCTAACAGCTATGCTATTCATGTTGATGTGTATATTGCGGGCCGTTCTTTTTGACCAGCCATTTGACTGTTGGCATGAAGTAGCGTACCAATTAGGGCGCTGACTTAATGTTTCTTGGGTTAGGTATTGTTTCGGTCGTGTGTTATGCGTACCCTTTGTAAACAAACGGTGGTTTAATTTCCACTATTTAAAGCATGAAGTTGCAATATTTGGTCTGGAACAGGAAAACTAAAAGTCCATCTTGAACAGGAAGCCTGCATTCATGTTTAATTTTGCTTGGACCTTGCATGGGGAAGATGACTATACTTTTTATAAACTTCGCATTTTTGCACGTTATATCTTTTAGTGCCCTTTTGACTGAGATGTTTTCTCTATTCATGTTTTTTAAAAGCTAGCGTGTAACTCGGATCACGGTTCGCCCTATCACGGCATGCTATCACGGAGTGCGTCACAAAGCTCAAGTCATGCTGCGTGGCACTCAGCCCTGTCCAGCTCAGCGCAGTGCTGATACGCTCTGACGCTTATCGGGAGATCGGGTCAGTCACGTGACCGACGCGTCGCGCGCGTGCGTGTGGCGGCGACCTGTCCGAGGACGCGCCCACCTGCGCTGGCTTCGGTCACGCTCCAACTGGGCAGCGTGCAGCTGATGCGGACTGCGTTCAGATAGTGCGTGTTAGAGCCGCCGGGCGCCGCGCATCTGATACGGCGGCGGCGCGCGCCAGTCCTCGAGATCGTGCGGCCGGAACACTCGGGACACGCTGATTACCCGACAGAGGACAGACGCGTGATGAGGCGAGGCCGCTGCGTGACAACGCACAAATCACGCTCCTTGCTCTTCTTAGTCACGGCTGATGGCGTTTTTTGGGGGGCTAGTGGCTGATTTTGTTTGATCTTGGCGGGAGAAGGCCGTTGTACCTGCCTGTGGGGTAGCGGGGGTTTTGTTTGATCTTGGCGGGAGAAGGCCGTTGTACCTGCCTGTGGGGTAGCGGGGGTTTTGTTTGATCTTGGCGGGAGAAGGCCGTTGTACCTGCCTGTGGGGTAGCGGGGGTTGTCACGGTCTGCGGCACCGCGCCGTCGCAGTCTGTGACGTCATAAAGTCACAGTCTGTGACAACTGGCAGTCTCAGCGCGATTTCCGCTGTTCGGAATTGTAGGTGGGTGCTTGTCAGTCATCAGTGGTGCCGATATGGTCGGTGAAGCAAGCTCAGATCATATTCTCAGTATGCCAGCCC
>NW_023597034.1:12557593-12584499 GCF_011947565.3 Pollicipes pollicipes | reverse complement strand
GATGATTCGACTCACGTTGATACGTATGCTCGGACATTACAGATATATTTATCCTGATAGTGTTTATAAATGCACTCACAAAACACCGGGTTTGTCGCTGTCTACCTATTAGGAGTCCCTTGCTAGCTATAATGTAGCACATATTGCGTAAATACTCCATCTCCTGAACTGCTGTCATCGGAATCGGTTCCACCGGATTCGGTCCGAAGTGTCGTCTTACCTCCACGTCTGAGAATTAAAGTGCCTTCACAATTGTGACTTGCTGGTCTGATTCTGAGACGGAACCAAAGCAACGCGCTGTATTTCTGAATCGGAATCGATACCCATGGAACAGAATCAGACACAGTTGTGACCCTGTAGTTTTCGTTGTCTGTTTGACTTTGTTTAATAATATCGGTAAGCCCAAATCGTATCTACTATCACCATAATTTGATTGGTTGTTTATATTTTGAATACGATGACGTAGACGTAGACGTGACAAGCACTGCTGGACTCGTGCCAGTGTCGATGGGACCTCCCTTTTTTCTGCTCCGTCTCGTGTAAAGCTCCCGTATCGACCGACCCTGTCGCCTGACTCGTGATTTTCCGGGCCGGCGCATCATGACCCGCCGCTCGCCGACAGAACATCGAGTCGGAGCTGGACCTGGCGGCGGCCGCCTACTTGGAGACGGACGACGGCGTGTGCGTGGAGCCGGCCAAGGCACAGGTGCACCTCTCCACCCTGCTCAAGTGGTATCGCTCCGACTTCGGCGACACGGACGAACAGGTGCGCCGGCGCCCGCACACGGACAGAGCGGGGCTTGGCCGTCGTGGGCGGGACGAACGCTGGGCAGGACAGGCTTCACGCTTGTGACCAGTGGGAGCCTGTGGTGAAAAGCGTAGGGAGATTCATTTTCCACAAGCATTAGCCAAAGTGATTGTGAGTAGATCACTGGCTGGCTCGTGTCACGCCGGTATTTGTGATGAAAGTCTTTCAGCATTCTCTGGTACCGAGCAAACATTACAGTCGTTCAGCTCCGCCTCCTCCGAACCTAAGGTACCAGTGGTTCTCAAATCCCGTCTTCCGGGGTGGCGCGACTGGAGCGGTGCGGGCCATCGTAATACATGTTGCGGAATAGGACTGCGCGTCCGTGATGGTGATTTGGAGGAGTGTGGCAGTGCACGCGGGTGTAGCTGCCGCCGTGGCCGTGGCCGACGCACCTGTGACAGCCGGCGGGCTTATGTCCGGATGGCGGTCGTTTTTGGACCCGTCTGACCGGATGCCGTCATCGGCAGGTGCTGCGCTGGGTGCTGAAGCATCTCTCCGGCGACAAGGCCGCCAGGCTGGAGCAGCTGCTGCAGGCCGGTGGCTACAAGGTGATCTACATCCCGTACGACTGGACCAACAACGCCAAGTAGCGGCCAAGCGGGACTGGCGCCGGCGCCACGTGCCGGAGTGTCACCGGCGGCTGCCGAGAGGGCTCGGGAGGCCGCGAGTCGGCCAGGCGCGTCAGTCGACACAGCTAGGCGGTCCCCGCCGACGGTCGCTTGCGCCGGCACGTCACGGCCCTCACCAGGCACGATATCGGCCCTAATCAGGACGAACCGTCGTGCGGGGTTCGTCTCTGATGCGTAGCTCGCCGACAGGGCCTTGCATCTGTTGTCTGCGTGTCACGAAATTGAATGATTTTCAATCAAAAGTGGAAGCTAGAGTAGTGCAGAAGCACCAGAAAATCACCTGAGCTATGTGTCACAGACTATCCTCAGGGGTAGTGGCGCGGTCGTAGACAGAAGCTGAAACGGCCAACTCATTCCACCTGGGAATTGGCTGCATTTGAGGGCCAGGCCGTATGAAGCGTCGCCTGTAATTGTGACAGGATTATGTACGAGGTCCCTGCACGACAAGCCGTCACGTCGAATGGCTATGTATAATTTCGCGCTCCCCGTTCGGGCGGTACTTCGTAAGGTTAGGACGGTTAAAATGAAACTATTGCCCAACGTTCGCGTTCACGACAAAACGGCGACGTAAACCGCGGCGTCATCGATGTCACTGACGTGTTGGAGCGCACGGATCGGTGGGCATCTGTAAGTGCGTCTACCTGCAGGCCTGTCCAATCTGTGGAACTTTTTAGCACATATTCTCCATTCAACCACTAACGCGCGACCTAGCACTATAATGTCGCACGGCTTCAGAGCTTTGGTGATTATAGTAGACGCTGGTGACGTCACGGTATCCCGATAACAATATAACAGAGCCGCAGGGCCATGGTCCGCGCCGTCTCAAGACAACAGAGCCGCAGGGCCATGGTCCGCGCCGTCTCAAGACAACAGAGCCGCAGGGCCATGGTCCGCGCCGTCTAATTGAGGTGTTTCGTTCTGAGCTATGTGCGTAATAAGTTATTTTGTGTCGGCGAATATTGCTGCTGTGGTTTGGCGCTTGAATGCTACCAAAGATGTGAACATTGCGGGTTGATGTGGGTTGATTGCCATGTTCTCGGGTGTTCATGTTTGAGCCGTCCGAAGGGTGCTAATATATGCTAACAATCCAGGCTAGTGCGTCATGAATACGGGGAGGTTATTTTTGTTGATTAGATTTTGTCCGTTGTCGACCCGTTTTCTTAACCAACAGCTGTCGTGTTTCTGTGACTGAATGTCTCCGCGTGCCTATCGGACCATTGAGCATCGTCCACTGTAGGAAATCAATGTTCTTTCACTCGAGCCAAGGTATTGCGACATGTAGCCTGCCAGGTAGTCTCTTCGTTTTCGCGTATTGAACCTTTTTTGGCTCTGAATTAATGCTGAGTTAGTCAGTGTTGTTGTTTGCTGGGTTGCTATGATGACGCGCTCCCGCCCAGGCCGTCCCAGTCGTGTGCACTGCCCACAATGGGTCGGGGTCGCCTGATCGGTGCATTTTGGTGCAACGACAAGCGCGCACCGGCTTCACAGCGCTCCGGAGCGGCAGAATTCGTGCCTTTAACGTGAGAGCAGTCGCCCTCATCCTTCTTAGCCCAGCTTAACAGCGTCATGTGACAATAACTGAACCGGTGCCGTTTTTACGCTGGCTGTCCGTTCTATACACAGTGCCTCCCGTGTTGCACCTGCGCAACAAGGCCATTGGTGCGTGTGTTCGCTTCTGGTAAACTGGCTGGTGTTTACTGCGCTTCAGCATCTATCGATATTGCTACAAACGTACCCGCTGGTTTTGGGACGCTGTGTTTTACTTTCTTACGGGAGCAAATACACCAACGTACATATTCCATGGGAACTACTAACTACTAACTCGGTAACTACTTTGTTGGTTCCTTAGGACGGTTTCACGTACTTGGTATGTCACGAACAACAGTACATAAAGTGGATCATTTGCTGTAAGTAAAAACAACGAAGTGTGTGACGTAATTCCAGAGTGTGCTTAGCAGTTGTCTCACATCAGGGTGGCAAGGGCCGATGCCCGATGTCGCCATATGCTGACCACCGCATGAACTGGCGGCGGTTCTTGGCTTGAGAGATTCGACTGATAGTTCCAGCAGTAGTACGAGTGCTGAATCAACAGGCAAATAACATCCTTGTCTGCGTGCTGATGCAGGGAAACCCACACAGAGTTCCATTGTCTACCGAACCAAACGACGGTCAGTAACACAAACGTCAATGTCATGGGATTCGTTCGTTCTACACGCAGTGCCTTCCGTGCTGCACCTGTGCACCATGGCCGTTGGTACCTGTGTTCGCTGACAGTATCGATTACCAATTACGAGTGGTTAATGGGCTGCGCGTTTATGGAGTCGCCACTCTCCGGGCGGCTGAGCTGCGCGACAGCGCCGGTCTGTCGAGGCGCGTTACGACCTCCCGGTCGGCTTGTGACGCGTTGAGCCGTGTATGCTGGACCGATGGTGTCGTAGTTCTCCACGTACTCTCAGCAGAAGGCGCGACATTAGCCGACGGCTCAGCCAGCACCTCCCGTCCGCTCGGCCAAGCCAGCCGTGTGCGGTTGGATTCGTGGCCGCTCTCTACCCCCACCCGGAGCCGCCCGGATGTTGAGCCTGGTGCGGCCAGACACGTGACTGCCCCCTCCCCCTCCCGTGAGCTGCGCGGGCGCCGAGCGCGGCACGGCTCGTCTGCTGCCGCCGGCCGCAGGCGACCCTGCACGGCTGCAGCGCGGCATGATGCAGCTCCAGACGGTGACTCGGCGAAACTCGCGCCCGCCGCCGCCACCGGCCGCGTTACCGGACTGTCTCGCCTCGCTCAATCGTGCAGGGGTGCCCCCCCCCCCCCCCTCCTGCTCAAGCTTGTCTGATGGTGTGCACCTTCTTGAAATTAGAATGAGGCGATGCGGTTTGGAGTGTGGCTTGTCCGTGGCCGGCGCCGTCAGTTCCAGGGAAGCGTGATCGCCGACGGAATGTGACGCCCTCACTGGTGTCCTTCGACGCTGGGCTGCATGGAACGTCTCGTGAGGCGTACAGAATCCGGTGACGGTTAGCACACGCTCGGGTGAGGGTCAATTTGACTAATTTGACCTCCAAAGGCTCTTCCATTATGGCTCCCGAACTGTGCTGCGTAACCGCCGCAAACTTTGCATAGCTGTAGGCGATTGAGTAGGGGACCTTCTGGTATAAAAAAATTGGATGTACGTGTCAGGTCGTTCACCTGTGGCAAGTCCAAGTCACCTGTGGCGAGCTAGCGCAGGCCATTTCTAGGGAATCGTTCAACCTAGTACGACAATGGAGTGTTGGACAAAGCCAGATCTGAGGCATCTGACGTCCATCATTTCTGAGACAGCTCCTGCAAGAAGCCAATTGAATTTAAAATTACTGAAATTCCGTAGAGAGCTTGCTTAAAGAGACAGTTTTTGGTGGTCGCTTCGAATCTGTTAATGCCAGGGGCCGCGACAGACATGTTCAATATACTTTTTAAAGGCCAGATTAGCTTACTGACCTAAAATGACCAGAGCCAACATATTTGTTTTAGGAACATATCTCCAGTGTAATCCCTGACGCTTATTTCAATGAAAAATAGCAGCTTTTTTTTGTTTTTTGGTCACCTTAGCCTTTCAAAGGTCAGAAAGGTCACTGATCCTGCATGCACACCATCGACCTTTTGATAAGGACAGTTATATCTTAACGACGGTTGCATGAAGGGTCCGGGACACTTTGGGATATCAATCGATTTTGACCTTATTTGACCTTATTTGATGCGAAGGTCATGACCGAGGAACCTTAAAATTTGACAAGTGATTTCACGTGCTAGTCATTGCACCCTGTGAATTCGTCATCTGTAGCCATCTTGGCTTCCGAGACCTGAGAGCGGTCAAATTAACCCCCACCCGAGCGAAGGGTATTCAACCAGCCTCCCGGGCGTGTGGTAAATCAGCGGCAAGTTTCAGTGTTTTTGCAGGCACGTTGGCGGCAGTTTTTGCGTTTTAAAGTAGCATTCCCCAGCACATTCGTTGCGACACGAGACGAGATCGTGGATATTATCGAACTACGTTAACGATCATTTGGTTACGCTCAAACGGTACCGTCAGACTGCCTGCACAACGAACGAATCAGTCAACATTTACAGCGAAGAATTATCAGCGCATTGGTGGTGGGACTGAGGTGTGGACTGGGTGGCGTCGTCCTCCGACTAACCACAGACCAGCGAACAGGCGGCACTTGGTTGGACATTGCGAAGAGAGTGCGGCAGAAGCCCCTGACCGAAGGACCGGTGCGCAGCCAGCTCAGACGTGCGCCGAGGGCACACTAGGGGAGTTCAAAATCGGCTAACATTTCAGTCTGGTCGAAGTGCTGCTTATTTTTAATCTAGACAACTTAAACGTCTGTAAGAACATATGAAAAGTCATGCGTCTTGTTACCATTGGGTGTGATGGAACTTGAGAAATCGGCATAGGGATGGCGATGGAGGGAATATAGCTGGTCCGAATAGGGCGTTCCGGTGCGAGATTAGCCGAGGTTAGCAGTACGCTGAGGGACGGATTGGCAGCCGCCGAGCCAGCATTCGGCACACATATTGGCGCACATATTCAGCGCGGTCCTGCGACCCAGGGCAAACTGCTGCCGTTGTGTCCCGGCCCTGTTCATAACTTGTCAGCACTAGAACAAGCGGCGAGCGGCTCAGTTATTGGCATGGAAACCAAGCCAGTGGGGATCTGTCATTGATATGACAGGTGCGTGGCGTAACCGGCGCCGAATTCCTGTATAAATTAGCCGGACGCTTCGCCCGGGCTCCCATGCGGTTCGCTGACCCGGTCGACAGCGGCGCCAGCCCAGCGGCCGTACACTCATGCCAGGTCAAGAGGGGAGCAGCCCGGTCCGCTCTGACGGAGCACGCTCCGAACAGTTGTAACGAGCCCGACAGAAGCCCGTTGGGTTAACCCGCGTCGAGTCGAGCCGGTTCGGTCAGCCACCATCCCGAATTCGTGGGTAGAAAGCTGGCGTGGGCTGGGGCGGATCGGTTCAGTGTGCTCTCGCCGCGGCGTTTCCATGCGTCTTAGTGGTCGGCTCAGTTCTGCTTGCTCCAGGGATGGTCGAATCCGTTCCAATGCACTCGTGTGAAAGCTGAGATACTGGCCCTGGAGCTGCTGAAGCTAACCAATGCCGGAGCTCCACAATTGCTTAGCTTTAGAAGAGACACAGTGGCCGTAGCGACGGTGAAGGCCCGTCCCGTGGCGCTCCTCCCCTGGTGTGCTGCTGGGTCCGCTCATGGCGCCGGCGGCCGGGAGAGTCGTCTATAATTTGACGGGCGAGGGGCGGCGTTTTTGGCCGGCTGCCGGCCGCCCAGCCGAGCGTGTTCGGGCCGGGGCCGGCGGCGACGCGACGACAGTGGCGCCCCCACCGGAGCGGCCGGCGCAGGGACAGCCATGTGGGCCAGAGCGGGTGGAGCAGTTGGCCGCGCAGTGAGCCTCTCGCTGCTGAGGAGCGCGACCAGGTGAGCAGCGACTCTGCGGTTATCACGCTGACGTTTTCTGCATGTCAGGGGAGACAAACGACAAGGGTTGCTGTTCACTTGGTGACTGCTCACCGGCTAAGGCTTGCTGGCTTCGGGGCGAGGCAGCCACGGTTCACTTGACAGATATGCATCAGTCGACACGTGCTGGCTGCACAGAGCGATTGATAGCTGAGATAACCTCGGTCGACTCGTTGATTCTGTTCTGCTATAGGCGGAAGTGCAGGAGGGGGGGGGGGGGGGGGGCAGAGCGGACGGGTGGTGTTTGCTCCGCCTCCACCACCTGTCCCCATCCGCCGCAGCCGTTGAACAGTCGTATTGACACCTGGACACCCTCTATGCTGCCCCAACACCGCAGTGAGCCGCGTGCGCTAGGAGAACCAGACGAGGACAGGTCGATGTAACCTTGCTGACAGTCAAATGAAGTATGATATATATATATATATATATATATATATATATATATATATATATGTATATATATATATATATATATATATGTGTGTGTGTGTATATATACATATAAGTACAAACACTCACATATATATATATATATATATATATATATATATATATATGTAATTTATGTCCTCAAAATCAACAATGAGCAGAAAAAAAGAAAAATAGTCGCGGCTCTGTAATGATTCGGCATTTGCATTGTGCCAGTTTCTCCTCCCGTTTAAAACTGCATATCAAACTCGAAAGAGACACCGCTCCATCGACAAACATAGGAATGTGCGGCCGGCTTTTTGTTCTGTTAGCTTTTTGTCTGCTGCGTTGCGTGGACCGCGGTTTCCTGCGCTCACCCGGTCCCCGCGGCGCCGCCAGCCGGCTGGCGCCCGTCACATCAGCGATGCGGACGTCCGGCCGAGATTCAAAGACGAGACCGTCGGGCGTGTCATAGGTCCGCTGCGTGACGAGCGGACGGTCCACTGACGGTGGGCGAACGGGCGGAAAGTTCGCGGACTCGGCGGACCGTCCGCTGTGTCCGTGCCGCCGCGCCGGCCTGGCGTCGCGTGCCAGGTGGAATCGAGGCCCAGGTGGAAAAAGACGCTTCAAAAACGGCTTCGGTTTCAGGGTCGCAAAGTGGAGAACGTTCTAGACACACGTTTCATACGAAAATCATGCTTGTCTGACATAACGGATATCTCTTGTTATATTACCACAGGCTTAGCTTCCCTCATCGGGCAGTACAATTCTGTGCTTTTTACCGTGTCAGTATGTTGGTACCCGTCTTTATGGCGATTGACGTTAAAGATTATTTGTGTGATGAAAAGAAAATATGCTGATCAGCAGCGTGCTTGCCGTCGAGTATAGCCAAGTGCAGTTAGACGATAATGGACGGGTGTTGATGGACGCCGGGAGGCGATTGGTAGGTGCTTATCACACGAGCGTGAGCCAACCACGGACGAAAACAAGGACGAAAACCCCAAAGTCACCGTAACTCTTTGCAGTGAACAAGCAAAGCACAGCCCGAACTCGTATCACGTAAGTCATTGATGCACCTGGTATGAGACACCAGCGCACAATAGGCGAAAGAGCTGATGAAAGCATCCGTTTATTTTATGGAACAGCTTGGCTATTTCGGCGGGCTCAGGAAACCCACCAGCGGCGCAGCTTTCTCATTTGTGGTGATTTTCTCTCTCTGTTGCTTGTGTCGCTCAAATACTTCTCATCTCACACATATCCGTTCAGCCACCAGCCGAAGCTTTTAAAGCTCCCGTGGCGCGGACAGCCGGCAGAATCCCTAATCTCTCTGCTGCGCACTGGCAGATCGGAGGTTCGTCCGCTACCTTGTCAGCCCGTCCGCCAGATGTCAGCTCGAGTGTGGTGCCTGGCGACGCGGCCGGACGGCCCGGCCAAGGCGTCGGATTTCCAGCTGAAGGAGGAGCCGCTGCCGGAGCCGAAGGAGGGTGACGTGCTGCTGGAGGCCGAGTTCCTCAGCGTTGACCCGTACATGCGGGCGTTTGCCTCACAGCTCCCGCTGGGAGAGCCCATGCCCGGCGCTCAGGTGGCCAAGTGAGTACAGCACACCGCACCGACGACGCAGGCAACTTCGCCCTCTGGAGCCTCGTGGCTCTTCCACTGGTTGGAGATGTTTTCGTTTTGTTTATGTATATAAAAATATGTGCATATATATATATATATATATATATATATATATATATATATATATATATATAACGGAGCCGGGTACCATGAACCATGCTACTGCGCGAACGGTTGAACACCGAGTAAACACAACAGGAATAACTGTCGGGGAGTATGTCTATCCACCGAAAGGCTGTATGCTCAAGCACATTGTTCGATTCGGGATTGAATAACAGATTGGCATTTTATCACATAACTAAGGTGAAGCCTAATCGAAAACCTGCCTTTTGAACCACCACCGGCAAATAAGGCGACCTCCACACCCTTCTGACGCACCCCTGCACGCAGGGTGAGCCATGTAATCTTCTGCCCGCCCCCCCCCCCATGCCGGCAGGGTGGTGAGCTCCCGCTGTCCGCACCCCTCTGAGCCGTCCCCGCCATGCCGGCGGGGTGGTGAGCTCCCGCTGTCCACACTCCTCTGAACCGTCCCCGCCGCGCCGGCAGGGTGGTGAGCTCCCGCTGTCCGCACCCCTCTGAACCGTCCCCGCCGCGCCGGCAGGGTGGTGAGCTTCCGCTGTCCGCACCCCTCTGAACCGTCCCCGCCGTGCCGGCAGGGTGGTGAGCTCTCGCTGTCCGCACCCCTCTGAGCCGTCCCCGCCACGCCGGCAGGGTGGTGAGCTCCCGCTGTCCGACGCTGGCCGAGGGTCGCCGGGTGCTGGTGGCCGCTGGCTGGCGGGAGCGGTCGGTGGTGTCGCCGGAGACGGGCCGGCCGGGCGGCGCGCCCGTTGTGCCGCTACCAGCCGCCGCGCCCGTTTCCTACTCCCACTACCTGGGCGTGGTGGGCATGACTGGCCTGACGGCCTACTGCGCCGTACACGACCTGCTGCAGCCGCAGCCCGGCCAGACGCTGGTGGTGAACGCTGCCGCCGGCGCCGTCGGCTCGGTGGTCGGCCAGATTGGCCGCATTCTGGGCGCGCGTGTCATCGGGTATGCCGGCAGCGATGACAAGGTGGCCTGGCTCAAGGACACGCTCAAGTTTGACGAGGCGTTCAACTACAAGACGCAGGATTTGGCGGAGACGCTGCGCGCCGCGGCGCCCGATGGCGTTAACTGTTACTTCGACGCCGTCGGCGGCAAGTTCTCTGCCACAGTGGTACAGCAGATGGCCGACAAGGGCCGGATCGCCTGTATCGGCGCCAGCAGCGGCTACAACGACAAGACGGCGGCCACCAGCGGCCCCTTTCCTGAGCTGGCCATCATCATGAAGCAGCTGACCATCACGGGATTCCAGTACTTCTCACAGGACTTGGCCTCGGAGAAATTTCAGGCGGCACGCGCCCAGCTGGCGCAATGGGTGGCCGAGGGCAAGCTGGAGGCCAAGCAGACCTTTACAGACGGCTTCCAGAACATGCCGCAGGCGCTGCTGGACATGATGGCCGGCAAGAACACCGGGAAGATGGTGGTTCGCGCCTAAGCGAGCACGTGACGTCTGTGAGGAACCTGGAAATTGTACTCAGGTGCAAAACTGTGCTGAAATCCGTTTCTGCATGCTTGTATGTTTTATTTCCTTGCGATACGCTTCAACACACTACGTGGTTGCCGCGCTGTAATGCAGGAGCGTAAACTCGTAGTACCCCCCCCGGTAGGCATATGCCACCTCCATATCAAATGCATGGAATGTATTAATATGTATGTGACTAAATGCTGACGGTAAGAAATTTCCGGTAAATACGTAAAAATGACAACACCGAGAGGATGCGACGGTGTTGTTTTTTTTTTGCGGCACCCAGGACCCCGCGCGCGCTAAGTTCGGTGTTCAGTATAAAAGTTGTGTTCCCCATATGAAATCCTGCACACACCCCTGCCTTGTGTAAGATCAGAGCCAGCTACAGGACGCGCACGATTGGCTTAATGACATCGTGCAGTTACAGTGCGTTGAAGACGGCGCAAATACGCCACAACTTGTCTCACTATGCGTGTAGGAATTTTGCTTTCACCGCTTCTGCAGTTATGGGCGCATAAAGTTACAGGGTATTTGAGTATGAGAACGCATGTAGGCATCATCATCTATGATAGAGACTGTTTTATATAAGGTCTATTTCATCTGCGCTTCTGGTGTATGGTTCATTGTTTAGGAGTTACAAACAGGAAACGGATCCTTTGGTGGTGGAAAATAAAGTGGACGCCAACAGATTGTTCACATGTTTCTACTCACGTTACAAAACTATAGTTTCTATCCTCTGCACGACCAACTGGTCGCAAAATCCTAAGGGACCAGCCATGAACCAAATCACGCTGAAGAGGCAGGGGACGCCACCGACCACCTGACGCTTCGCTAAAAGCTACGCAGGAGACGGCGTCCACGACGATGGCAACGCTGCTTTAAACAGCGCTCACAGGGAGAAGGGTGGCAAAACTGCGGCAAGCTACGCCATCAAGCTGATAAAACAGACCTCCTTCCGGACATCGGTACGGTGCTCTTTCGTGCAGATTTCGAGGATGTGGGGAACGATCGCTACGGGCTCTTCTCGGGGCGTACTCTTTGTCCACGTCTGCATGTGACACATCGTGGCACAAGGTATGGCTGAGATGGGACTACAGGCATTCACATCCTGTCGTCACATCGATGACATTTTTGTTGATGCGCGCGGCGAGCATCCCCAGCGCATTGGAGGATGGGTCCATTCCCAGCTTTAGTATTGAAAAAAAACGCAGGGAGGCTCTCATTCCTGGACGTAAATACTGATGCATCAACTGGATAGTATAAAACTGGTGTCTACCATACGCAGACAAACTTTGGGCGTTGCCTGAACGGAGCGAGCGCATGCCCCGAAGGATATAAGCGAGGCGTCGTAAAGACGTACGTTCACAGAGCATTCAAGCCCCGTTTGTCATGGCCAGTGATCCATCAAGAACTCCAACCAGTATGCCAACGTCTCGCTGACGAGCATAGCATCCACATGGTCGAAACAGAAATCCGGCTCGAAATATAGCAGAACGCCCAGCTACAGCCTGGCCTAAAGAATGAGACACCACCGGGGCCGACACTCTCCCTTTTCTATGAAAACCGCATGACGGCAGTCTACACAAAGGATAAGAAGATTACCCGAGACACCGTGTCCAGAACCTGCCGGCCCGTCCAGCCTCACGACAAAATCAACCTCATCATTTCCTAAAGGAGCCCTCGTGACCACCGACCAGCCTGGTCATGAAGAGCAACTTTTCCTCAAGACCCGTCTGAGCTGAAAACTACCTACGCAGGTGCACCAGTTTCGCTGCAATGCCGGCGACTGTGCGTAAGGTCCTGTGATGCCTACATGGGCTAAACAACCAGGATCCTCCGCTGAGGTATAACGACGTGCCCGCAAGATGAAGACCCGAATCGCCATCTCAAGTATGCCCACAGCAGCCAATTGAGCAGAAAACTGATGATTAACAACACCGTCATTCTCGCCAGTTGCTCTGACAGGCGGAAGCTCCTCGTTCTGGAAGCAGTATACATCCGTGACAACGGCCCTGTCATCAACCGCCAGGTTTTTCCCTACCCACGGTTCCTTTGAGAGTTCGAGCAAGTTCCGCACACTTTGGTTTCCTATGAACCACCGCAATTGGCTTATTGCAAATTTTTCCTGCGATCAGCCTTCATCGAATTTATGTCTTATTGTGATTTTACTGAGCATTATGCAGATCAAACCATTATATAGCGCTATTTGAGTCTTATGCATACTTGTAACTGCCTGATGACGTCCTACGTCCGACGAAACGCTCCCAGCGTTTGGAGAGATTTAAAACATTTCATTGAGCCACCTGAGAGAAAGTGTGCTCGTAATATTGATAATCTGAGGAAGACATAGCACAACAAAAATGCTGTCATTAACAACAACTTTGGCGTAAAAGAAAATATGCCCCCTACGTACAAGCATATATATATATACATATATATATATATATATATATATATATATATATATATATATATATATTTATATATATATATGTATATATATATGTATATATATATATATACATATGTATATATATACATATCATATTTGAATATATATATATATATATATATATATATATATATATATATTTATGTGGGTAAACAAAGGGTGTCTGTCACCTTTTGGTGACTTTTTAGCTTTGCCTTCCCCAGCCATTTGGAGATGATGATGATGATGATTTGGGGATTTAGGGCGCATCGACTGCTAAAGGTCATGCAGCGCCCATAACTATCGATTCATGCAGAGCCGTCAATCAGAGAAGTGCATCAATCAGGTCACCCTATAGAGCCATGATGATCGGCCCTAGCATCATGATGAGAAGATTACAGGAAAATCTATAGCGCGAAGGAACTGGAGCACTTTACCAAACCCGACGATGTTCGAAGAATCCCCTAAAAAGTCGCGTAGCGTGCGACTCTGGACGTGGCGTCCGAAAAACTGCGCTCTCGTTGCAGTAAGGTGGCGGCAAGCGACCAGTACGTGATGCACGGTCAGTGGATCAGAGCATCGACCGCAGCATGGTCTGTCGCCAGCCAATAGCAGGTGACGGTGCGTAGCATATGTGTGACCTATGCGTAACCGGCAAAGGGCAACTTCTTCCACCCTATTGTCCCGAAAGCACGACTGCCATAATCCAATGCGGGGTTTCACCGACTGCAGCTTGTTGGCGCTCAGCGAGTTCCAGTAGAACTGCCATCGCTTCTGCATAAACAGCGACACTGCGGGGTACATGTCTTGAGCAGGTAGTGGTGTTATAGGAATTCTAGTCCCTGTCGTAGCGCGCTTTGCTGCCGCGTCAGCAAGATCATTTCCGCATATCCCCACGTGACTTGGGATCCAGCATAGAACGACCGTTTTTCCTGCTCGATCCAGTGAGCTAAGACGAGATTGAATGTCCTGAACAAGTGGATTCGACGGGGAGAAGCCGCTAACAGCCAGCAGGCTGCTCAAGGAGTCGGAAAGAATTAAATGCAGATTGCTATCGTCCACTTCAATAAAACAGAGAGCTTTGCTAATGGCTATAAGCTCGGAAGTGTAGACCGACGCGTGTGAAGGCAGTGTGAATGACCGTGTGGTCGATCCGCACACAAAAGCGCACCCTACACCTGCATCCGTCTTCGAACCATCTGTATAAGTCATCTTGTACCCGTCAAAGGAGGCCATGTGCTCTAAAGCTGCGCCTTTGAGTTCCGCCATGAGGACATGTTGCTTTTGCATATTTGATAGAGAGACATCCACTCTTGGCGATGCTAGCTCCCAAGGAGCAGTCTCCATGGGTTTAGGTCTGATGACACGCCGTAGGTTCAGGCCGCTCGCATCTAAAAGCTCTCTCATTCGTACACAGAAGGGAGAAGTTTTAGGTGACCGTTGACGTAGGAAAAGCCTTCGTAAGCTACGCGAAAACACTGCTTTGTAGGTGGGATGATCTGGGAACTGCGCCAGCTTGCACGTGTAGCGCAGTCCCAGCATCTGCCTTCGCAATGCTAGTGGGGGCTCGTGAGCCTCCACCAGAAGACTGTCTATGGGCGATGTCCGAAAAGCCCCTGTGGCGATACGGAGTGCGGCGTGATGCACCGTGTTCAGAGTACGTTTGATCAGGTCTGATGAGCTGTCGTAGATAAAACAGCCGTAGTCAAGTTTTGAACGAATCAGGGAGCGGTATAGGAGTAAGAGTGTCCTCCTATCAGCACCGTATGACGTACGTCCCACGCACCTTAGGATGTTAAGAGATTTTAAACATTTGTCGCGGAGATTTCTGATGTGCTCACGGTATGTTAGGCGTCGGTCAAAGCGTATACCGAGAAATTTCGCGGTATTCTCATTGGCGACGCGTTGCCCAAACAGCCTGATTTCCATATCAGGACAGTGACGGCGACGACGACAGAAATGAACTGCAGTTGTCTTCGATGTAGAAAACCGGAAACCGTTGAGCACACTCCACTTCTCCAGACGTGTGACAGCCAGCTGCAGCTGTCGCTCCATCGTGCGAGTGGTCGATGAGCTACACCAAATAGCAAAGTCGTCTACAAACAGGGAACGGCTGATCCCATGTGGAAGCGTGTCCCCTATGTCGTTTATCATCACTGCGAAAAGAATGACACTTAATACGCTGCCCTGAGGCACACCATTGTCCTGTGGATACCTGTCGGATTGATAAGAACCAACACGCACCCGAAAGAATCTGTCAGTCAGAAAGTTTTGTAAAAACTTTCCCATGTGACCACGGATGCCACAATCGAGTAACTTCATCATAATTCCATGTCAACATGTGGTGTCATAAGCTTTTTCTGTCAAAGAAGATGGCGCCGGTATGACGCTTGCTACTAAATCCGGCTCGCACTGCGGTATCAAGAGTTAAGATGTGGTCAATCGTGCTCCTGTTCTTACGGAATCCGCACTGAGCATTCGTGAAAAAGTTCTGGCGTTCTAAAGTCCACGAGAGCCGCACATTCACCATTCTTTCCATGAGCTTACAAAGCGAAGATGTGAGGGCGATCGGGCGGTAGTCAAGAGCGTTCGTCCCACTTTTCCCGGGCTTTAAAATAGGCACTACTATTGCCTCTCGCCAGATTGGCGGGAAGTTACCTGACACCCATATGCAGTTGAAAACTGCCAGCAACGCTCGTAGTACACGGGGAGGAAAATGCCGTATCATATCATTGTGGATGAGGTCGGGCCCCTCCGCTACACCACGCAGCGAGCGAATGGCCGCTTGAAGCTCCATCATAGTGAAATGTTTGTTGTACGTCAGGACGTCATCTGTACAAAAATTAACCTGCGAAGTTTCACATCGTGCCCTGTGCCGCAAAAACCGCGGGTCGCAGGTGCCATTTCGGCAACGGTCTGACAGGGCTTCCCCAATGGCTTCTGCCACATCACTTGGGTGGGTGATGTCTTGACTTCCCACTCGCAGTACGGGAAGAGAAACTGCTGGATGCAGTCCAGCGATTCGCTTAATGCGGCCCCATACCTGTGACGTCGGCGTGTGGCGATTTAGTAAATTGACGTAGCTGCGCCATGATGCACGTTTCGCCTCTCGTATAGTGTGGCGTGCGGCCGCGCGTGCTTGCCTGAAAGCCAAGAGGTTTAATGTGCTGCTGTGCCGGTCAAAAGCCCTAAAAGCTCTCCGACGTGCACGAATAGCGTCGCGACACTCGTCGCTCCACCAAGGTACAGGGGTACGACGAGGGCATCCGGAGGTGCGCGGAATGCATCCTTTCGCCGCATCCAACACGAGAGACGTAAATTCCTCCGTAGTCGGAGTTGCAGGGTCGAAATCGTTGGAAAACGTTTCGTCCAGGCGAGTCTCAAATTCCCTCCAGTCCGCCTTCTTGAAATTCCAACGCTGAGGTCGAGTACCAAGAACAGTACCACCACGGTACCGAACCCAGACCGGAAAGTGGTCACTTCCAAGGGGGTCCTCTGAAGCATCCCAGGTGAAGTATGGTACCAACTGCGGACTACAAATGCTCAGGTCTAGCACCGACGATTGTCCGGATGGCAATGTAAAATGCGTTCTTGATCCTGTATTTAAAACGCACAGACCTTCGTCACGCACGAGAGCCTCACATAGCCTCCCGCGAGTGTTCGTGGAAGCACACCCCCACACAGTGTGATGTGCATTAAAATCGCCTAAAACGAGTAGAGGGGGAGGGAGTTGAGAGACTAACTCTCGTAGTCCTCCAGATGGAAATGAAACCCCAGGTGGCAAGTAGAGAGAGCAGACAGTTATGGTGCGGCGGTTGAAATTCACCGTTGCTGCGACAGCCTGCAAGTCTGTTCTCAACACCAGACGCCGCGTAGGAACGCTTTGGTGTACAGCCAAAAGAACGCCACCGTAAGCAACGGTGTCTGTTGGCATGTCAGTGCGGAAGGTAGTGTACCCTTTCAGGCTGAAGGCCGCATCAGGCGCCAACTTGGTCTCCTGGAGACACACGGCTACCGGGCAGTGCGCGCTTAAAACTGTCTGCAAGTCCTGGGTGCTTGACCTTACACCTCTACAGTTCCACTGTAAAACTGACTGAATGAGGAGGCTTTAAAAGCACTGTAAGGTTTTAAAAGAACTCAGCAGCGCTAGAGCCTGGCCCATGGTTGTGGGTTTTGTCGTCAGAACCCGAGGAGATCGGGCGGATCCTGGGTCGGATCCGGGGACTACCGCCATCTGTTGGCGAAATCGGCCCCGGCGGTCCACGCTTTTCCGGACGCCCCGTCCTAAACTGAGCCGGCGCCGGCGACGCCGTGGTCCTAGGCGGCGGTGGTGGTGGAGCACCCATAGACGGGTCTCTCCGCGAGTCGGAGGGGCCTAAGGGAGCTTCCACACGCTTTCGGGGAGGTGGGACTACCTCCCCCGTGGGAGCAGGCCCGGGGCCCGCACCCGACAGCCGACTGGCTGCCTTTGCCCTCTCCTGCTCCTGAAGGCGTGCACGCTTTGCCTCGCGCGCCCGTCTCTCCGCCTCTTGGCGCTCAAGGTTGTCCAGTTTCCGACCCATCGTCTCACTCAGGGTTGTAGGACGTGATGCTCCTGGGGAGGACGGCTGTGAAGCCGGTGATCGCGCGCTTACTGGCGAAGACCGAGAGGTTCGGCCCCGGCGGGCCACGGTCCACTCATTGCTTTCGGCTGGTGTGGGGTGGGGCGGCGAGGTAACAACTGGCGCGCTGGCCTGTGCCTCAGAGGGGGCACAAGGTGCCAACGAGACGGGGGACGACAGTGTTGCCGAAATCGTGTTGCCGAAAAGCCATTTGGAGAAATCGACGCTGGGAGTAATGTCGAGGAGCAATCGATGGAGTAATGTGAGCCGATGAGAGATTCTCGCGGGACGAGGGAGGGACGAGGGAAGAGGGACGAGGGACGAGGGCCGATCAGTAGTGACGGAGAGAAGCGATGCCGCGGTGAGCCTTACACCAGGTGACTAGTATCTACTGGGATAAACTCAGAGATCTGCGTAGTGTACGGCTGTACTGTTCCACTCATAAGAAAACAGGTCTGATGGTTGCACATTACCCGCAGGCTGTGGGTGGGGACCACCCCACAGGACTCACTTGAATATGACCGACAGGGCTTCTCCCTTTAATGTGGTACACAGGCATGCTTGAAACTGTGTGAGTGTGTAAATACTAGTAAAGAATCACAGCAAAGTGGCTCTTGCTGTGCAACGTGTTCGGGCGAAAGCATATTCACCGTAAAAGCCCACATATTGTTGGCGAGCCAACGTTTTCACCATTTGTAGTCGTTCCCAGGTAGCCAGCGTGTGACAGGGAATTGCCCCGCTAAGAATTACCTGCGAATCAGTACAATGGGCCAGCTAGCCGGCACCCGTCACTGCCAAGAGCATGTAGAATTAATGCAAACAAATATAATCATTGCTGAAAAACGCATTACTGCCAAGGAGCATTTCTGTCGTAAGGTTTATTAGTGGTTAGTTACAGCTACTATCCATAGACTACTATGCGCCGGCAGTGGCCACCCTGTACCAAGATGACAGGCAGTCAATGTCATATAGTCCGAGTGGCTGAATGCGTCGTTAGGTCCTAATGACAGAATCAATACGGGAGGCAAAATGAGGGTGAAATGCCACCAATCACTCTCAAACGCATAGCTAACCTTACCAACTGAACTGACATATACATATATTCACTGATGTGGCTATTGCGACAAAGTTGCGGTAACATATCGCTAAGTAATATTTCTAAACGTATTCACAACGGTGTGCATTACACAACGTCATGGGCAAGAATGAAAATTCAAAAACCATACACGAGCTTCATCGAAATCATTAAGTACGTCACGGCGCTTGCTGTTTTATGCAATTTTGGCTTTGCGAATCTCGTGACTGCTGTCAGTATCAGTGAGAAATTCATCCGGTGATCATACTGGAATTGTGGAGAAAGAAGCCCTTGCTCCTTGTTGCGCGGACGGCAAAAACCAATTTGAAGACAGCAGTACTCCGGTACTCGGTACTCGGTACTCGGTACAGTACTCGGAGAATACTCCGAGTAGCATAGTAATGACCAGTGTGGGAATGTCACCACCGGTTGGAGTTAGTCAGGAAAGGAGACAAAACGAACAAAATACACGAAGCAAGCGGAGTCAGAAACACAAATAAGAAATCCCGCCACATGATTATTTGAATCCTTGTGATCAAAGCGATGGTGCTTCGTATGACGTTCGAAAGACCATTTAATCGCAGACGTGGTACAAACAAAAACGATGTCAGTCATTAGTGATATCGCATTCGCCTAATTACGACTACCGAAGATGCCTTTTTCAGGACAAGATTGAATATCTTGTCAACGCAACCTCAGAGCGCTAAATCGCTCCCTCTCTGATACCCTTCTGAGCGGCCCTGGGGTGTCTTCACGGGATCGAGAACAGCGAGGAATGGCTCCAATAGGAAGGGGCGACATCTCATCGGGCTTCAGCTGGATTGGTTTGGGAATCATTTCGTTGGAACGCACATCAGCTTAAAGGTAGTGTTCCAAAATTGTATGCGAGTTTAACTTGAAGTAGCCGTCTTTAAAATCATTTGGCGTGATCCACAGCCCTGCCTTTCTGCAGACCTCAACCCCTCTAGTTTCTTATCTACATACATTTCATCTCGCTGGCGCTATGTGGTTTCGTTCTCGCCCGACCAGTCACGCCTGGACTTCTTCTTACCGCAGGGTACCATTAACCGCAAGGTCCGCTACCTGCAGCGAGTTCAGCTACTGCGCACCTAGGGCCGCCAGGGACCGTCCAGGACTGGAGCACCTTTTGTTGACAGTTTGATGGGCATGAAATCAATGACTAACCGCCGTCGCTGGTCGTGTTTTGCCATTCAGTTAGCGGCCGAATACCACCAGTCACGATCGTGTGACAACTCCACTTGGCACTGTTGGGAAAACTTAACTTTTATCTGGGCCAGACTGTACTTTTAAAAACTGACATATTGTAGACAAATATTCCTTAATCCCAAATCAGGTGATCTCATGTGAACAAATGTCAAACATTTACCGACTAGCCTAGCATAGGGAATTTCGCATGGGTTCCTACAGGATATGATCTGGTACAAAATACGCGTTACAGTAATGACGATGTGCATAGATGTTTAGAGTACCAATGGCTAAGACAATTTGCCTGTATTTTCCGGTCCAGTGTTCCTTTTTGCTCATACGCATTGAGGGGCTCACGCCAGCATTGGGTGGGGAGGCTCAGGCTCTCCCGGGGGTAAATTAAATGATGCCACTAGTCCAAGGGAGAGACGGAAGGAAGCTCGAATTTGGGCCTTGGTATACGTGTCCTGTTTGGTTTGTATTGGATCCGGAATTTGATTTCCGTTCAGTATAATTCGGTGACAGCGCGCTGTAACTTACTTGTGCCAAGTTTAAGATAAAACTGTTTCGCATAATATTGGACTTCATTGATTCAATAACATTGTCGGCTTCATATATTTTAGTCGAAAATATGCTCGGAGCACATTTAAGTGTTTCGGTTTCTATCGTGCCCTCCTCTGAGTGACTAGTGCAGAGAGTGTCCTGCGGTGAATGAGCATTCATATTTACCCTGACTGCCAGCAACTGTCGTGAGGCGGGCGGTTTCAGCGTTAATGCTGATGCACCCGGAGGTGGCGATAGCTGACTGAGGCCCCTCGCTCCGCTTCATGCCCGGCCGGCGCATGATGACGGTGTCCGCTGGTTACCCGAGGTACGCACGCCTTCCACAATGGACGACGCCCGGGAAGGGCACCGGCGCCCCAATATCTGGTGCCCGTGTCATGTGAGGTGATCCGTCAGCAAACAGTGAAGCAGGAGACCTTCAGGGTGCTAACACTTCGACAAACCGCAATTATTCACGACTACGGTGAATCGTAACCGTGCAACGCTGTGCCAGAACAATGACACGGAACAGAACGTCCAGGACAGACCCGTCAATTAGGACACGAAACCACAATAAATACAGAGCGATGTGTATTTCTTTGGCCCAGATCAAGTGCAGGGCACATATTGCTATTAGTGTTTCCGACTGAATCAACTGTGATGGTTTCAAAAAATGAGCTGACAACGACATAAGGAGACACAACATACACACCTGATAAAAACCATCGTAAAGGCCAATTTCCTTGTGCTATCTGTTAAGCACTCACCAATTTTACATGCTCCTTCAAGACCTTCACCTGAGGCATCTTCTTCAGCTTCCTGTCCAACTTAGCCCATATTTCTTCTTTCGTCGTATCTGTCTTTCCCTCTCCCCCTCGACTCTGATACTCAGTGACTACTTTCTTTCGAAGTTTCTTTAGCGGCAGCTCACGGTCATCACGGTTTCCCAGCAACGCAAGTACTACACCTGGCCAATCAAATTTGTTTGGCCTATGCACGGACATCAGCGCTGACTCGTCCAATGTTGCGTTCAGTCGCTCCACATCAACATCTGCGTCTAGTTTTCGCTTTTTCTTTCTACCGCTCGACCCGTCGTCTGGATCCACACCGCTTTCGGCTTTTTCCTCGCCCTCCTGTTTCCGTTTTCCAGAGGTTTTCCCATTGGTGGCTTCAACATGCTTTGTCTTCTTTTTGCTTCGCTCCATTTTCTTGTCCCTTTTATTTTTCTTCTTCTCGATCTGGTCTGCTTCCGTCTCAACCTTTTCCGTGGTTATGGTCTCCTTCGTCTTCCTTTTCTTGTGCGCAATTTCGGGTTCCTGCGCTTGAGCGTCCTGCACACCGTTCTCCTGCTGAGAAACCCTCATCGCATCACTGGACGGCCCGTGCTCGTCCTTCTGCCTAACCACAGCGGCCTCAAACACTGACCACGCCTGCTCCACCAGCGCGTGATTTCTGATGCTAACGCTGTTGCTCACGAAGTTCTGGAACTTTTTCTTCTTCCTTGGAATGTTGCCATGCTGTGTGAGTGTCGAAAGAAGCTGGCTCAGGGCCGGAGGCATGTCTTTTGTTTCTTCAACTTTCCTGTTGATGGCCTCTATCCACGCTTCCTGCTTACGTTCACCTTTGTTTGCACTAGACTTGGGCTGCCAACCTTTGGCTGCATATTTTTCGTCTTCAGTAATGCACTTGTTGTGATGTTTGTACTCCTCACCCCAGAAGTCCTTCCCGCAGTCCATACAGGAGAGGCTTTCACACCGGCGACATTGTTGCTGATAGTGCTTCTCCACCTGATTCTTCTTGATGGAGGCACCGCACGCATTGCAGGCAAATACCACCATTCTTGGTCCTGGAACCTAGGGGCAAAACTCTTTCTGAAATACCAAAGAAGTTGATACATGAGATTTAGAAGTCAATACACAGGATATGGTGCAGTGGCAAGATAAAAAGCAACTTCAGTAATATAAAGTGAACTGAGCACATGAATGATGTTTAATTACATGGTATACCAGAACACCATATTTAGTCAGCATGACCACAAAATAGAAGAGAAAGACTTCTTATATGAATTCAATTGACTTTGAAAGGCAAATTCACTCTTGTGATTCCAACTTAAAACTGAGGATACCTTGTACTGTATAGAGACTAAATGCCTGATCAGTGCCCACTGAAACTGAAAGCAGAATAGGCACTCCTTGACAAAATGATGTATTCACAGAAGGGAGCACTGTAAAAAATTATAAGGACTAACAAAACACTTTACATGCTTGCTGTGATTGGCTTTTAAGACATGACATTTGGATTGCATGTTCAGACTGAGAAAAACATGAGGTGGCAAGACAAACAATGAAAGGAAATGTGGTCATTTTGCTGTTGCATTAGTTGTGAAGATGGAAAAAACTTGCAATAGATGTGATAAGTATGAAACACCTATGCAGGTGACAAGGTAACAGGTGCTGAAAGACCCCTCAGTCAAAACTGCCTAACTTTTTATGTTGAAAGTTACAGAACCACTCTTACTGCCTTAAGAATAACTCTGGCCTTGATGGCCTGTGCTGAGTAATAACCATGACCAACACATCCTATGCTGCTTTGTTTCACGTGAATCAACCATGAGGCAAGTTAACTTTTTATAATAGATGCAGTACAAAAAGGTACACCTAATCATGTCAAAAGCTGGTAATAAGCAATTCTGAACTTGGCTGAACCACTGATCATGACATTCAAACCTGTTTGCCACTGGTAAATTAACTATCACATGATGTGGTTGCTTGTTTTGAATTGCTCTAAGATTGAAACAAGATATTTTTTAAGATACAAGCAGCTAAAAATGATGACTGAACTGCAGCAATTGCCTATTTTTTCAAATGCAAATATATATATATATATATATATATATATATATATATATATATATATATATATATACATATATATAAACACAGTAAGTCAGCATTAAGTTGGCATCAAATGTACTATGTAACCGCATAAGAAATGCAACATTCATGAGTAATGATGAACATGAACAACAACAAACAATAAAATATTAAAGGCAATACATGACAAATTAGTACTTTCCAAAAGAAACACAACAGACTAATGGCACTGACAACACAAAACTTACAAATTCATTAAGTACAACCTTAATCAATCACCACAGAACCCAGTACCTAAAAACATTTGAAAAACTAAATAAAAAGAAAATGAAATAAAATTAATGCTGGGATATGCTGGGTTAGCCTTGGCACAACCCATCTTGAATTTCATTTCAATTTGCATTTCATTTTATTTTTCAACTGCTTTTATCATTGGCTTCTACAGTGCTTATTAAGATTGATTTTTTGGCTCATATGGTGTTTTTGGTTATGGTTCATATGTATGGTTCATATGGCCCAGATGGTTCATATGATTGAATTTAATCACCAGCTGGCAATCAGCTTTGTACAACAAGGCAGGAGAGCCAAAAATACCATAACTCATCAGGCAAAAGCCAAATTTTTTGTTAGAATGTGAAAAAGCACCATTTTTCACATACTTCAAATTAAGGCCAGATCCATGACAGTCCAGCATATTGAGCAAATACTTCCTCTCTTCACCAGACGAGCACGGCCCCTGTCCCTGCCTCTCATAATATTCAGTTAGCTGTGTTTATAATGCCGAAAATTAGCTGTAACCCCTCAAACTCCTAACTGTGCCTACCTATACCATACCTGTCTAGATCTTAATTCACTATATTTCAGTATCTGAAATTTGGTTTTGGCTGTTAGGGAAGAGAACAAAAATATTAAAATCACAGCTTGTAGTGAGAACAAAATAACCCAGGTGAATTTGCACTGCATTTACAGCTGGTACTTAAGGACATCCTTTGGCAGCAGATGACAGTAAACACCATGCTCTAGCTAGTCCCAGTGATTTCCAAAGACCAATAAGATTGACTGCTTGCAATTCTTAAATTTTCTAGCTTCCTAAGTTAGTGCTTCCTAAATCTATGCTAACACCTACTGTATTTTTTAAGCTACATAGCTGATAGAAAGTTGTTGATATTAATAATTCTATTGTAAATGTGTCAGTAGCAATAAATGCTGACAGAAGCAGATGCTTAAAATGTTGTGCACCTATTGCACCATTTCCCAGAGCATGTAATGCCAAGCTTGTGATTGAAATGTCATGCAAGCCACAATATAGATAGGAGCATATGGGGCATGGTAGCCAGTGCAAATACATTCTAGCCAGGGTAAAATCATTCTCACCCAGAGGAAAGATCCTGGGGCAATGTGATACCCACCTAGGTTTTTGCTGACCCAGATGTACTTAATTTGGAAACAAGTGTGTAGTTCCCAATTTAGTTAGATAGGATAGAATACCCTCCCCAATATTGACAAAAAAAATTGGTCGAAATCAGGGAAAACATTGTTTACACCAGTTGTTTGGGATAAAAGATTTCTCTGCTCACCTGTTCCACAAAGTTATGTACAAAACTACACCACGTGGGACGGCAGGGCTGCTGAGTGATCAGGGCTCGGAGCCCAACGCAGCAGGCGCAGGGTAATCATTTCCTCCTTACAGATCAATCCAGCCACGCAAAGTTAGCATCACTGCATCTACTCACCGGCGTTGAGTCCGATACAATACTTTTCTCAGTGTATGACACTGAGCTAAATTTATATATTGTCCTTACCTACACCCCCAACCAATCACGCCACCGCCTCTCCGCACGCGGCTCCTCCAAAACATGGTCGGCAGGCTACATAAATGGCGCGGACGCAATAGCAGCAAGGCTATCTAACGAATAGCAGTCTTCAAGACGGAGCCGCTGTATGTTATTGATGGGTTCTGCTATTGCTCTTTAGGAGCTTAATGATTTAAAAAAAAAATATTCGTCGGCCAAACCTGGCTTTAATAGAATGTAGATCTCAAAAAACACAAATAATCATATAAATACATCCGTTAAAGTTCTGCTCAACGGAGAATACGAAACCCTGCTTTAGCTTTATACTCAGATTTCAATTCTGTGGCGACGCTCTGTAGATCGATAGAGAAAATTCCATGATTTTGTTTAATGATCCTTTCATTCATTTTCATCACGTATTCCGCTCGGATTTCTTGGTGGAGTACATGCCTTTTCTCCAATGCTAAATCCATCCCAAGAGCCGGATACTCGCGGAGCCACGAATATGTGATAACATGTTACGGTTAGGTATGACCAGTAAGGCACAGCGAGTAGGTACAATCGAGATCAGTTCGGTCGTCTAATTGCACAGTGTCTAAATAAGGTGAGTGACATTTTTAGGAGCATAAGAATTGAAGCGGCAAAACACATGCTGAATGATATGGTACACAATCCACTGATGCCACCGATCGTCCCAAAATAAGGTGAAGGGTGACTGAGGAGTTGGTTTGCTTGTTCAGTTCAGGTGACAGGTGTTTTAATCGCGACAGCCTCCAGAACATAAAGCTTACCCCTCAGAAAACTAGGGCAAGTGCAGAAAAAGCTTATTAAAAACACTTACGCCATGGTCTTAGACAACACTTGCATAAGAGAGAGAGAGAGAGAGAGAGAGAGAGAGAGAGAGAGAGAGAGAGAGAGAGAGAGAGAGAGAGAGAGAGAGAGAGAGAGAGAGAGAGAGAGAGAGAGAGAGAGAGAGAGAAGAGAGAGAGAGAGAGAGAGAGAGAGAGAGAGAGAGAGAGAGAGAGAGAGAGAGAGAGAGAGAGAGAGAGAAGAGAGAGAGAGAGAGAGAGAGAGAGAGAGAGAGAGAGAGAGAGAGAGAGAGAGAGAGAGAGAGAGAGAGAGAGAGAGAGAGAGAGAGAGAGAGAGAGAGAGAGAGGATAGAGAGAGAGAGAGAGAGAGAGAGAGAGAGAGAGAGAGAGAGAGAGAGAGAGAGAGAGAGAGAGAGAGAGAGAGAGAGAGAAGAGAGAGAGAGAGAGAGAGAGAGAGAGAGAGAGAGAGAGGAGAGAGAGAGAGAGAGAGAGAGAGAGAGAGAGAGAGAGAGAGAGAGAGATAGAGAGAGAGAGAGAGAGAGAGAGAGAGAGAGAGAGAGAGAGAGAGAGAGAGAGAGAGAGAGAGAGATAGAGAGAGAGAGAGAGGAGAGAGAGAGAGAGAGAGAGAGAGAGAGAGAGAGAGAGAGAGAGAGAGAGAGAGAGAGAGAGAGAAGAGAGAGAGAGAGAGAGAGAGAGAGAGAGAGAGAGAGAGAGAGAGAGAGAGAGAGAGAGAGAGAGAGAGAGAGAGAGAGAGAGAGAGAGAGAGAGAGAGAGAGAGAGAGAGAGAGAGAGAGGAGAGAGAGAGAGAGAGAGAGAGAGAGATAGAGAGAGAGATAGAGAGAGAGAGAGAGGAGAGAGAGAGAGAGAGAGAGAGAGAGAGAGAGAGAGAGAGAGAGAGAGAGAGAGAGAGAGAGAGAGAGAGAGAGAGAGAGAGAGAGAGAGAGAGAGAGAGAGAGAGAGAGAGAGAGAGAGAGAGAGAGAGAGAGAGAGAGAGAGAGGAGAGAGAGAGAGAGAGAGAGAGAGAGAGAGAGAGAGAGAGAGAGAGAGAGAGAGAGAGAGAGG
>NW_023597034.1:12536808-12556593 GCF_011947565.3 Pollicipes pollicipes | reverse complement strand
TCTGTGGTACAGGCTGCAAAACTTACCGTATGCATCAAGTTGTACACCAGACAATATATTCTGAGTCATATCCTACACATAGTTTTGTTTGTATCACGTGAGTTGTCTTAGAGAAGTGGAAGTCTAAAGCAACACTAGCCAGCATATTCGTACGAGTTCATACTCAACAGCACATAAAGTTTCCGCCAAAAGGCAATCAGTCGGGCAATGTCCTGATACGCATATTAGACTTCAGGCCGGAACATCCTCGTACGACGGCTAAATGAGCGCTCAGTAGCATGTTTTCTTTACGCAAAGGTATTTTGCGTCGCTTGCCGCCCACGGCTTGGTGTTATCTGCGGCGGCGGACGCCGCCCAGCATTGGGTGACTGCAACGCCGGGCGTCGGTCTACGTCGATATTTCGATCGACTCGCGCCTCACGAATTTAGGTTTTTGGGAAGAACGTTTGATATGCCGTGTACTTTTGGGCTCCAGCGCCAACTAATTTCTTTGTCTCACTTGGTTTTGTTTCTGATGAAGCACCCTAGTGTACAGCCAGCTCAGAGATGCAACTTGTGTGTGATCGTTAAAGTGTATGTTGTTGCCGGTACGGGCTATGCGACATTCTATGTGAACCATTGAATTACTAATAAATGCCGTGACTGCATGGTGCATAATGCTTCGGTGTGTATCTGCCTATATTTTAATGAAAGGTGACATCGAAAACTACGCAATGGAATCAGACGTGGAGTTGTCGGGAATTTTTAGAGGACACAAGTAAGTAAGTTTGGGGCTGCGTGGAACTATAAAGAAGAAGGAATGTTTTTAGGAAGAAACTAGGAGAAGAAGAGAAGCGTTGGAGAATAATGTGCTTAAGAGGAAAGTCTTGGTAAGTTGAAAAGGGAAAACACAGCGTAATGAAGGCTCCTGATGAAAACCCTCAAAACCTTACAGAAATTTACCTAATTTTCTTCATCTCATATTCCGGTTCTGCCGGCGTTCGCGCTTTTAGAGGACATCGATGGCTTTTACAAACTTAACGAGCGCTCGGGTGGAGAGTCACATTGACCCGCCCCCAAAGGTTTCCCGGAATGGTTTGCGAACGGCGCAGCGTAGCCTCGCCAATAGCATGCATAGCTGTAGGCAGTTAAAAGCGGATCGTTTGACATACAAAGTTTAGATTTACCTTGTGGGGTTGTCGACCTATGGCAAGTCAAAGTCAGGAAGTTTCTGCGAAGTTAATTTCTAGGGAATCGTTCAGTCTGATGCAACAACGAAGCGTTGAACGCAGCCATACATCCCTGAGATGCTTTCTTAGGCAACGCGAATATCGGATAAGCAATTAACGCTGACCTAAGGTCAGGTATGAAGGTCACACCAAGGTCAAAACCAACTTGTTTGCATTACTCTAGGGCTTGCTGTATGAGATAGTTTCTGGTGCTAATTTCGAATTTATTGTTAGCAGGGACCACCTTATACATCTTCCATAAACTTCTTAGAGGTCAGAATAGGTCATTAACCTGAAATGACCCATGCGAACATTTTGTTTCTAGAAGCGCACTGTACAGAGAAATCTTTGTCGCTTATTCAACTGCAAAACTCAGGGCAATCTTGCATGATTTTGGTCACCATGACCCTCAAAAGGTCAAAGAAGGTCACTGACCTTAAATGAGCATGTGACCTTTTGCTTAGATACAGTTATTCAGGATCTGAGGGCACTTTGGAGACAACTCTTGAATTTGACCTTGTTTCACCTTATTTTACCCGAAGGTCATGACCTAGGGGCCCCAAACTTTTACCTGAGTGAGTTCACGTACAGGTCAACACGTCCTGCAAATTTGGTGTCTCTAGCTTTCTTAGTTCCCGAGATCTCAGGGGGTCAAATCGGCTCCACCCCCCACCCGAGCGAAGGGTATCTCGCCGGGCGCCCGGGCGCGTGTTAAGAGACCCTCGGATATGCAGGACGGAGGAGGGTGTGGGTAGTACACTACACTGGTAGATATGTTGGTGCATAACACACTACAGTACACTAGTAGATGTTTGCACACCAGGAGGAGGGGTATTACATTTCCAGTCACAGGCCTTCCTTACCTTTCCTTTCCTTATCTTATCTGCCTTGTGCTTTAACTCAAGGTGAACCATGAATGCACTCAGGAGTCAGTGCTTTTAGGTTGATTTGTAACCTGAGTCAGTTCACTAGGAAAATGATACTTGGACTTACTTAGATACTTGAGTGATGGGCTAATCACACTCTTCACAAATGTCATGTGCTCAATCATGACTTGATATTTTCTACCAATGTTGTAATAGTGGCTAAAATTAAGTGGCAACATCCAGAAATATATTGATGGCTGAAACTGAAGTAGCAATATCCAGAAATACAGCTTGCATTTGCAAACTCTCAGCCAGAAACTGGGGATATATATATATATATATATATATATATATATATATATTAGTGTGTGTGTGTGTGTGTGTGTGTGTGTGTGTGTGTGTGTGTGTGTGTGTGTGTGTGTGTGTGTGTGTGTGTGTGTGTGTGTGTGTGTGTGTGTGTGTGTGTGTGTGTGTGTGTGTGTGTGTGTGTGTGTGTGTGTGTGTGTGTGTGTGTGTGTGTGTGTGTGTGTGTGTGTGTGTGTGTGTACCACTAACATGCACATTCTAAAAAAATTAGGTCATATCCAGGATGCCAACATATGACTCAGCTCACATCTAGTTGAAATGTCAAACATGGTGCACCAAATATTTTCAACAACACCATCAACACGCCAAAATAATGCCAGATTGACTGATGTGATCACCATAACCAGGTAATCACCACTAAAACACAGGATTTCAGACATATAAACATACCATTCAGATCTGTGTTCAACTCTAGCTGAATTGCGAACCTGCTCTTCGAGTCAATCAAATTGGGGTGAGTTAAAGGGTGCATCCACTCATTAAGAAAAATGTTTGTTTGGGTCATGACCTAAATCACTGGCTGTCATATGAGTCATATGACTCATATGTCATATGAGGGGAGTCATATGGCTGATGTCAAATTGACAGCACAAGGAAAATAGTGTGCCCTAGGCAAATTCACATCTCACTTTAGTGTTAAAATTAACACCATGCAGCACAGGTTATAAAACTTTTTGAAGCATCAGCCCAGGACTATGATCACAATTTCTGAACAGAAAAGCCAATGTTGTTTATCATGAAGCTTGCCAAATCTCAGCTAGAAACCAGAGGATTATATATATATATATATATATATATATATATATATATATATATATATATATATATATGAATGAGCTAAAGCTCCAATAATTTATTTTGCAGCCTGCATGAGCCATGAGTCAAGTCCTTCAATGTAGATATAGTCTGAACTTAGTCAAACGACAAATGGAACAGCTGAGTCACGAGCTGAATCAGATTCCACTATCTGCGAACCAGTCCGGAGCTGACTCAAGACATCCGGGTCAAACCCAAGTCTGATGCTAACTATATCTCGAGACTAGTATCCCATTCTTTGCACTACCCGGATGACAATATCTTCGCCAAGGCCCTGTAGTCCAGGATATATCAATATCATGCCCAGTCGGTAGATAGCACTCTTCTGTAAATTACGAGCAAGAGTTTCTCCAGGCACGTCTCTTAACCACTTCCACGGTGTCCCCCCCCCCCCCCCCCCCCCCACTGACCACCAACCGACCGACCTTGCCGAGTCCTAGGTGCAACTCGCATTCAGATGGGAATTGGGATCCCAAAATGGTGGCGGTTTTCTCCTCCCATCGAACGAAAAGAAGTCCACGACGTTCACCTCTAAACGATCTCATTTCCTCTGTTCAGCCCTGGGCTACCGGGCTGCTCTGCTTAGCATCTATGCGTACTGAACTCCGCCACTTAAAGTACAAATCGGTACTAATCACGGTTCCCCTCTTGGCAAAAATCCGTACTTAATATTATCGAGGATGTGTTGGCGATACACAGGGCTGACTAGGCCTGTAGGTCCCGGTTTCGTCAGGCTCCCGGTCCGGTAACCAAACAGTCTCAAATTATGGAAAGATTCAGCGTGGAGCGACGTACATGATGTCGGCCCGGTGCATATCAATCCTAGACTTGAACTGTTCAACTGAGGTCGACGACAAGACCGGGTGTGGAAGAGCGTTCCAATCGTTGACAACCCGCGTGCTGAATGAGTTACGACGGACGAGAGTCCTAGCTCGGAGTTTCCATTGGTGCCCTTTCGTCACCTCCGAGTTGTGCCTTGTCAGGAACTCCTTTTCCAACAGCGACATACCTCCAGTGAAACAGCTGGTACACTGTTATCATGTCTCCTCTACGACGACGACAGTACAGCGAGGGCAATTGAAGGAGTCTGAGCCTCTCAGGGAATGGCTGGCGCCTCCCTTCATAGACAAGCCGGGTAGCTCGTCGCTGAACCAGCTCCAGACTCTTCTGGTCCAGTTTGCCGAACGGGCCCCAGCTGACGTTGCCATACTCTAAGTACGGACGTACTAAGATCTTAATGAGCAATGACAACGTGCGAGCATCGATGTTGGCAGAAACCGCCTCACGATCGCCAGCATCTGGTTGGCCTTGGAGATCGCTTCCGCCGTCTGCACGTGGAACTGGAGCCGGCAATCCACGAAGATCCCGAGGTCTTTCTCAGTGGACTCGACCGCGATTTCGGCGCCGTCGAAGAAGTAGGTCAGCCTCGGGCTGCGGTTCCCGATGTGCATTATTTTGCACTTTGCCGCACTAAAGGGGAGCAGCCACTCCTTTGACCACTTGGCCAGGGCGTCGAGGCCAGCCTGCAGAGGTGAGTTAGTCAGGGGCCTCGGGACACGACAGTACACCTTGGTGTCATCCGCAAACATCTTGACCACACTTCGCATTTGTTCTAGCAGATCGTTCACGAAAATTATGAACAGCGTTGGTCCAAGTACTGCTCCTTGCGGGATGCCGCTGACGACGTCGGTCCAGTCTGAGCCTTGGATTCGCACTCTCTGCATCCCGTGGGCAAGAAAAGCCCTGATCCAGCGTAGGAAATTACCTCTCACGCCGTAAGCATGAAGCTTTGAGAGCAGACGGTCGTGAGGCACGGAATCAAAGGCTTTGCTGAAGTCCAGGTACGCCACGTCTGCCTGCTCTCCATCCTCTATCGCGGCGCTCCAATCCTCCATGACCTCGAACAGTTGGGTGATACAGGACCGCTTAGGCAGAAACCCATGCTGGGCTGCATGAAGAAGCCCAGAGTCCGAGAAGTGATTAAATAGGGCATCACGGACGAAAGTTTCGGGTATCTTGAAGGGAATGGCAGTAAGGCTCACTGGACGGTAGCTCGCTGGAGATTGCCGGTTACCCTTCTTGAAGATCGGGACTACCTCGTCAAGCTTCCTCCCCAGGGGAACCTTCTGGATGCCAAAGATTTTCGGAAAAACATGCTGAGGGGCGCTGCCAGGGCACCTGCGGACTCGCGAAGAAGCCTTGGATGGACATCGTCTGGCCCAAGGGCGCTCCAGGTCTCCAGAGTAGCCAATTTCTTTGCCACTGCCTGGTTAGAGATGTCCACGTCATCCAGAAACGGTCCAGTAAAGCTGCACAGCGACACAGGCATGGCACGAGTCCCTTGGTCCGTGAAAACACTGGCGAATAACTTACAGAGGACATTGGCCTTCCCTTCGTTTCTGCTGGTCAACACTCCATCATCGTCAAGAACGTCGTCTACCCTGCATCTTGTGCGTAGTCTTGAGTTGGCGCATCCTCCAAAAGGCCTTGGGTTTTTTTTGAGGTCTCCTACTAATTTCATTTCATACTCTTTCCGAAGGTTTCTGGTCAACTTCCGAAGGTCATTGCGACAACGCACAAACCGGGCATGGTCCAGAACATCCTGAATCCACGTGTACGTTCGCCACAGTCTTTCTTTAGTCTTCTTTAGCTGCATGGCCCTTGGGTTCATGTACAAGTTCTTCTTAGGTTTCCCTTTCTCCCGACGGAGCAAACCTCAGTAGTCCTGGCGATTATTTCCTTGAAGAACTTGTAAGCATCTTCGAGGCTGAGGCTCTCCATCAGGGACCAGTCCATTGACCTGAGGGTGTCAGCCGAACGCTTGTGTCAGCTGGCCGCCAGCTGGTTGGCAGTTTCAGCCCAGAGTAGCAGACCAAAGTGTACCTGATTAGCATATGGTCACTGCTACCTTGCCCAGGCAGGTATTGAATTTGGCTCACCATGCCCTCCTCATTTGTGAAAATGAGATCCAGAACACTAGGAGCTTCACCAACCCGGTCACGTGTTGGCTGCTGGACATGCTGGAACAAGAAACAGCTCTGAATGGTGTCTATCAATGAGTGGGTTGGATGACTCTCTGGACCTGACGACCACTCTGGTGCCCAGTCAATCTGAGGCAAGTTAATGTCGCCTACAACCATCAAGTGAGAGAACTGGACTCTGCATGCTTTCGGAGGAAGGTCTTCCAATTGGCCCACACGGTATTGGATGTTGACTGATGGACTTCTGTGTATGCAGCCGACTAACAGGACATCCTTCCCACTCAAGGCCATCTTCAGCCACACTTGTTCCGGACTGCCACACTTGTTCCGGACTGCCACACTTGCTCCGGACTTGTGACTTAGCAAAGAATAACATACATCTGATTAGCCTAAAAGCATCTGAAATTACTCGAACACAACCTGATCCTCCAACCGTCATCCCCAGTATTGCACAGCACTTGAAGCATTTCGCGACCGAGAAACGTGATTACACTTAATCGTCACCAGCGAACCAAAGATTGTCAATTTTTGGTACAACATACTAAATCTGGTATTAATCCCGAGTCTGGTATACTTATAGTACGTATCGATACGTACTAGTCAAAACCTTGGAGCCGTCAGATAGCCTTGCTTTGGAGCTTCGGAGTGACGGATGTTCTCTTGCCCTGGTCGCGCAGATGGAAGGTCTGACATGGTCCGTGATGGTGAGTGCGGCTTGAAATCGAACTTGCCTGCATTGTTATGCAGTTCGTGTCAGCGTTTGAAGAAAAGCCAATCGACTGATGGTTGTGAATAACAGAATTAGTCACGGAGTCCTTGAATGCTATTGTGACAGACCATTCAACCTAAAATAGGTAGTCTCTAAGTTAGCAGATAGCTGCGACACTTATCTGCATGGATAGCTTTGACACTTATCTGCATGCATGCAGATGTCTAAAGAAGAAAATAGAAGTGGTGGCACGAGACAATTATATTACGTGAAATTAGACAAGGATATTTTGGAATCTGACAAACCATACCTATTTGTGGTATTTGTGGGCCCATTGATTTGTGGCCTCCATGGAGCATGATACAAAGGCAGTCTGACATGTGTGATGTGCAGGCATGTTTTTTTCTGAATTTGATGAGTGTCAACCAGTAAAGGCTTAACAGCACCTTGTGCCAGGTAAACACCAATTTGGGCCAGGTCCAAGCTCAAGAATAGGTAATCTGTGAAGGGAGAGCCGTCGCAACAGTGTGGTCAGCAGTCACTGGTCAGCAGTATTGATTTTGCACCAAATGCTTCATTAAGCCAATATTAAGCCCATGTAAAATTGATGACATATAATAACTCACTCTTTGGAGCATCATAGTTGGTATTGAAGTTTGTAGTACACATGTTTCCATGTACATGTGAGATAAGAAACCAAAATGGTAGGCTGATGTATTACATTCCATATCCTCTCCTCATCCATGCCAGACACAAGTATTGCATAAGCTGTGTTTACCATGTAAGAAGGAATACTTAAGCATATGAGTAGATGTAACATATCTGTTATTAAATCCAGAAGTTACCAGTTAAATGTGGTTGAGTGATTTGTGGATAGAAACAAAACATGCGCAGCAAATGCACAAAAAGTAGACTAGCAGACTGGACAGTGTAAACCATCCAATGCCAGTATGTCACAAGCTGTGACATGTCAAAAGCATGGGTTACCCAGGCAGGTCTTACAGGGAAGGGTAGGGTGCTCCAAGGATGCTCTGCCCTGTAATTGGGGGATGCATTACCCCACAAGGGTGTCAATGCAAACAAGCTTTATTGAACATATATGCAGCTGTTTTCCCCTCATCCTTATATTGTCTGACAACAAAATTTTCTTTACTTTTAATTTAAGTGTTCAATTTTTGGTGAGCTGAAATAAGAAGCAGAATTAACTCAGAGCTTAGACCCAGAATAACACTGGCAGGTGCCAAGATATTTTTTTCTATATCTGATGCTTCCTTTCATTGTTATCATGTGCATGTAAAGATGAATGAATAATAGGAAACCGATCAATCTGGCTATCTCACCTTTTCAATAACTGCTAAAGGACATGGGGAAGGCGCAGGGTAGAAGAAATGCTGCATCTACTGGAGGGGAGCTCCTGGAACTTTCAGGAAGTCGTAGGAACTAAAAATGCAGCAATAGCAAGCAAGCTTTTTGTAAGGCTTTTGGAAGTATCTAGGGGGTCCTAGATTGACCATGAGGCTTATGATGAGTTGAAATGGGAGACTGCCATTGGAAAGTGTGCAAAGTTGACAAGAGCAAATTTGAGGTCTTCCCAGTTGCAGGGCCCCTCTGGTAAACCACTGCTGCACCATGCTGTCAAAATTCTGGTCACTTACCTGTGGCCTCAAATAATTGCTGGCATCACCACAAGGGTCACTGTCCCCCCCCCATTACCCTGCAACATCCTGCTCACAAACTGATGGTTTGGGAGTTCATTACCACATTTAAGGTTGTTGTGACCATGTGTCTATTAGATTTGCCTATTCTCATCCAACTTGTGTGGGCATAGGGTGGAGCATCACACTGGTTCTTTTGAGATGAATTCTTGTAGAATCCAGTGAAAAACGAAGCATGTCACTTCTATTTTTGTTTCAGTGTGAAGGCATTTCGCCATGAAGCCTACAAGAAGGAATGTGAAGGAAAGACCATGCATCCCAGATGGTATGTTTCTCACTTCTTAGCTTGATATACCAAACTACAGTGCACTGTCCATTGCTGATGATGTCTAAGCGGTGTTCAGTGGGCACATGGCCGCCTTTGAGGTGGGTCGTGCGACTTCCGTGTCTCCACTGCCTGCTCTTTGCTCCTCTGATCAGCTAACCCACTTGTCTTCGGTAGTGGCGGAGACAGCGGCAGCGGCGGTGCCGCTCGGATCACCAGCGATCCAGATCAAGGAGGAGGCCGTGGATGAGGTGGTGACCGAGGCGCGGGTGCGGCCGGGCCAGCGGCGCGCCATGCCGGCGCTGCTGCGCTGCTCGCGCTGCCCGGCACGCCTCACCAGCGACGACACTCGCCGCAAGCACGAGATGACGCACGACGGCGCCAAGCCCGTCTACTGCGACCGCTGCGACGCGCGCTTCATGACGCTGGGGGCGCTCAAGCTACACATGAACACGCACACGGGCCGCAGGCCGTACGGCTGCGCCGACTGCGACAAGGCATACGCTGACCCAAGCGTACTGCTGCGCCACCGGCGGACCCATCACCAGGGCGTCAGGTGAGCACGGCGGCAGCGGCCGGCGCCGCTCCGGCTGCTGTCCCCCGGTGGCCGTCGCTGTACTGCACACCGGGTGGCGTATGGTCGTCGGAGACTGCACACCGATCTTATTTGTGACATGATGTGGTATGCCTGGCTATGCGCACGTGCGAAATGCCTCAGTTCATCAGTGATCGCCGACTTGAGTTCGCTTGTGACGACCTTAGCACGTTACTTGTCGGCTGGTCTGACATCGCTGCTGCCGTATTAATGACTTTCGACGCGCCTCTGGAATTTGTAATCGAGTTTTAACAAATTGCACCCTTGTTTGGTTTCCGCCGTACTATGAATCGCCACTGCCATCAACGTGGGATGGCCCCCATTTGTTTACAATATCGCTGGTAATTATGCTGGTTGCCAGTCGGGCGGGCCGCGATGCGGGCAGGTGTGCAGGGCGATGCGCTCTCCAATAATATTCACGTTAAACGGTGCGCATGCGGCGTTGCATGGAACAAATATACCTAAACACATCCTCCGCCTGTGCCCTTCTCTGATCAAGCGGTGCTGCTGCCTCTCTGCGCAGTGGTTTCATTGGCGCTGCTCCTATTTATTTTAACGGTATGACCGCGCGTAGAGTTCGCTGCCTCACATGTGATTGACGGACATCTCCACTTATTCCCCGTAAAAACATTGTGGAATGATTGCAGTATTGCTCAGTGTACGTTTTGTGGTGCGGCGGAATCATCTAATAGTTTATTATAGCGTGTTGAGCCTTGATGCGATGTGGAAACGCCATAGCTTCCGTTAGCACAGAGTATTGGACAGTTTACACACATATAAGACAATTCGCTTGCTCTCATCCGTGATGTACAGCTCTTTCGCCGCCAATAGCTGCTTCTGATTATAGCATTTGAAAGTGCTGGCATCATGTACTGCTCTCAGAGAGACTATATATATATATATATATATATATATATATATATATATATATATATATATATATATATGGTCTCTCTGAGAGCAGTACGTGATGCCAGCACTTTCATATATATATATATATATATATATATATATATATATATATATATATATATATATGTAATATGGGTGAATATATATACAAAACGCCAACTGTTCAGTGAACTGAGGTGAGCTGCCCAGTCGTCGGGCCGTTTTTCAACCAGTTCCGTTGTAATAAGAGTAACGCTTCACGATTGTCATTTACGGTAATGCTCCACATTTCAAGATATTGAAGCCAGCCTCAGATGTGACGATAGGCTCACTTATGACTCTTAGTACTCTTTTTGAGTGTGAATAACTTCTCTAGCCACACAACGTCTCCATTATTAAATATGCTCCCCACTATGTCATTGTTTGACTGCGTCATCTCACCTTGCACAACATCGATCGGAAGTCAATTGACATCCGTTATATCTGGAAATTGTGCTCACGAACGCTAGATATCAACGGCTCGATATTTTTGTTTTGCCCTGAGCGTATCAAGGTCAATGGAATGACACGATTCGAATGACGTTATTGTAGCATCACGGATGCCTGGGTGACCTTGAAATAATCTTCACTAAATAGTCTGCACATTTTCGCGGGCGTGTAGCTCAGAAAGTAAAGGGGCTTAGGTATCAAGAGGGGTGGGGTTGCGGACTGCATCAAACTATCTTTAAGATGACTATTTCAGTTAAAAACCTCATGCAAATGTGGAATACTCACTTTAAATTGACCTCAGCGCAACAACACAGTCGCGCGGGCGGCAGTGCGTGTGACCAGTGCGTCGATGTCGCCGCGGCCCTGCGACGTACCGCCTCTTCCGTTGCCAGGTACAAGTGTGATAAGTGCCAGAAGAGCTACATGACCACGGCCGGTCTGCACCAGCACCAGCGCGCGCGCCACGTGCCCGTCCAGCGCTGGCCCTGCCCGCTCTGCAGGAAGGTGTTCCCGCTGGAGAACTACATGAACAAGCACCTGGAGACGACACACGTTAAACTGGAGCCGGACCAGATGCCGCAGTGTCACATCTGCGGCAAACGCTTCAAGGTCAGCTGTGGCATGGGGCCTCCGGTTTTTAGTGTTGAACGCTCGCGGCCGCATCCAGGTCTCCCTATCTTTAAGGTTCTTAATGGTCATGTAGCTGCTTAAGGTGTATGCTCAACGCTCTCTGTTTGCCTGGATCGAAGGGCAAAAGTGGCGTTTCAAGCCAAGTACCGATGTCATGTTTTAGTTGGATGTGACTGACCTTACCCAATGCCTGACTAACCCTGTCATATTGTCGAACACACCTACGTCATAGTGGCAGAGCTAGCAGGACTCGATTTATTTCCTTATCCTCTACAGCAGCAGAACGCCTGGTTCATGGCCTCTTCAGCCTCAGTGTCAGAGTTACCTGCCCCCTCCTCTCCCCCGCTGACTTGTTAACCTCCGCCACAGCAGCGTAGCTTCCTGATCCACTGCTGACCATCACTCCCCCGTCATGCTATCGGAGCTACCTGACCTCGTATTGAGCTGCGCCCCTCCGCCACATAGGGAGGGTTACCTGGCCGCTCGTTGACGTCCATTCCGTCACATTAGCAGAGGTGCTAGACCACTTGTTGACCCCCCACTGTTATGTCACAGTTGCAGAGCTGCCCGGCCTCTTATAGACCCCCACTGTTGTGTCACAGTGGCAGAGCTGCCTGGCCTCTTGTTGAACCCCACTGTTATGTCACAGTGGCTGAGTTGCCTGGCCTCTTGTTGACTCGCACTATTGTGTCACAATGGCATAGTTACCTGGCCTCTTGTTGACCCCCACTGCTATGTCACAGTGGCATAGTTACCTGGCCACACACGTGAAGAAGCACAGCGGAGCCCGGCCGTTCCCCTGCAGCCATTGTGGCCGTCGCTTCTCGGAGGCCGGCCACCGACGCATTCACGAGCTGACGCACGGCGACTACGCTAGCCGGCCGCACCAGTGCTCCGTCTGCCAGAAAAGGTAGGTCGCGAGACAGTACCCCGCACACCGTCCTCAGACGGCCGGTCGACCGGTCGCGAGACAGTACCCCGCACACCGTCCTCAGGCGGCCGGTCGACCGGTCGCGAGACAGTACCCCGCATGCCGTCCTCAGGTGGCCGGCCGGCCAGCTCTCCGTCCGGGGGCGATCAGGCTGCGGCGTATTCGGAGCGCGTTCGTCGTGTAACGCGGAGGGGCGGTGAAGATGCAACGTTTTGATGCATGCTGCTGGCGGCCGATGCCGAGTCAGTTCCGGCGGCAGTGACTGGAGCCGTGCTGGAGCTAGCGGTCCTGGAATTTTGCCCGGTGGTAGGAGATGTTTACTGGTGGTAGATGTTAAAAACTGGCGCCGTGCTGGTACCAGCCAAACCTTGACCCTTGATTGATAGTCACGTAACCTGCCGAATGGATCGGTGCTGAATGGGGCCTCCAGCGCCCGCTTAGTTGATGCGCGCCGTTTTTGTAAGCTACAATCGGTTAGATGAATTGCGCTGCCAGATCCGGATTCGGAATCTTTCCCAACGCAGCTAAGGGCAGCATGTGCGTGCATGCCATAACTATCTGTGCTGGGCGATGAAACACTTTGAATCACCTGCGCAGTTAAGAACGATTCCTGACATGCGGCATGCAACTATCGTTACGGGATGATTGCAGCCTCTTGTGTCCCATCGGGCATGGGGTTATGTTGGCGGTTCAGCTGGACGATGTGCTGACCGTCGGCTGGCGCCGCCAGGTTCGTGCAGCACGGTGCCCTCTCCCGTCACTTGCGCGTGCACACGGGCGAGAAGCCGTACAAGTGCCAGCAGTGCCCATCGGCCTTCGGCGACCAGAGCGCTCTGATCCGCCACAGGCGTGTACACAGACCGGCCGGCGCCGCCGGCAAGACGCGGCGCTCCTCTCGTCGGACGGACGCCGCGGCCACCGAGAGCTCCGGCTAAACACGCCGGACCGCTCAGGCCAACAGTCATGTGGCTCCTGTAGTGGCTGCCAGTCTGACCGGGCGAGGAGCGGCTTTACGTAGTGGCTTCCAGTCTGACCCGGTCATCGGGGATCTGGCGTGGTGAAGGATGACTGCAGGGCCCCCAGCGACGCCTTACGGTAAGCAGCTGCCATGCCTGGTCATCACGAGAGTCGCGCTGTGAATGGTACCTATTGCTAGTCGCTATCGGCACCGCGCTGTGAAGGGGTGACGCCACCAGGCTACTCCTGCTCCTAGACTGATAACGGTAGAGCCTGTACAGTCGTCGGCGTCAATGTCTGGCGAGTAACAGCTGCTAGTCTACAGCGGCGCTGCGTGAAAACTGGCGTCTGTTCCCGCTCAGCTCTGGCTAAGCATTCCTAATGAATCCAGGTGATCCGGTAGGAGGAAAAGTGATTCGAGGTGGGATCACTGCCCCGCTGTCCAGTGGGGTGTCAATCTGGTTGTTAACTGTATCCAGCTCTCGGTCGTGTTTGGCTATGCGTAGGTGGTGTTGGTGTGAGCTCAGGGAGCTGGCATTATCTTTTGTTGGGCTTAGTCTGGCATTAGTATGGCAACGCACAGCCCAGTGATTACCAGTTGTAGCAGCTTATTTTTTTTTAGCAGCAGCAGCATTTACTTACCGCATTCGTTCGGTACGCGTCAATCATTATCTCAGTTTCTGAGAGTAGTTGTTTGTTGTCCGTTAGCGTTATCGTGCCAGCTGTGTGGTTCGTTGTGCTCGTAGGCGGGTGATCTCATTGTTGCGTACGTCAGGCGATTCGAACGCCAACGGCCGATAGTATGGTGGCCCTGGTCCGGTGGCAGCTGCCTGAGGCTGACAGGATGCGGTACAAGCTCTGCCACTCATGTTGTGCATAGGCGGCTGGCTAAAACGTGCCAAATAGTCCGAACGACTTCTGATTTATTCGTAGTCTGTGCGATTTTGCGGGGACTGATCCAGGACGTCAGATGAGAACAGCTTCTTGCCTGGGACGTTTTCTAATGAATGTTCATCGTTGATCTTATGCGCAACGTGGATATTGCTGAACAGAAACGTGTCGCACGTGTCGCTTGGTTAGTCTGATCTTCGACTAGGGATCAGCCGGTGGTGCGGTGGGTGTGACATACGTTACGTGGTTGGTGACTGCTGCCACGAGGTCGTGGCTCCTGCGACTGGGAGGCGCGCACGGCAGGAACTCGCCTGGCTCCATTGGCGTTTAAATGCGTGCGTCAGCTTGATGTAGACTCCTTATGATGCGACCTCCTGATGTGACTTGTGACCCTGATATGACTCCTTGATGTGATCCTCCTTTGTGTCGCGGCTCTTAAGATGCCGAGCGGCGTGTGTCGCGGCTCCTGTGATGCCGAGTGGCGTGCGTCGCGGCTCCTGTGATGCCGAGTGGCGTGTGTCGCGGCTCCTGTGATGCCGAGTGGCGTGCGTCGCGGCTCCTGTGATGCCGAGTGGCGTGTGTCACAGCTCCTGTGATGCCGAGCGGCGTGCTTGGTGTGTCGAGGTCCGGGGAGGGGAGGCGTCCGCCTGCTCTCACCGAGCCTCGGCGGCGCTTGGTGGACAGCTGTGCTCAGGTTCAGCGCCAACCCTTCGTTCTGGATGCTAGACCAGGCTCCACGCTCTGCCCACAATCGGCAAACTGGGCGATGTGACCTTTAGGGAGCGCAGGCGAACTCTCGCCATAGGCGTCTCGGTGCGTCGCTTCTTACGAGCGTGAAAACGTTGCACTGATTTCATCATCAGCTTCACCGAGTGGCGGGTTATTTTGTCACCAATCTAACGTTTGTTACGTTTTGTTGGAATACATTTCGGCGGAAGTTGACAGTCTCAAACGTGGTTACTGTGAAACATAGGTTGACTTCATAAGACCGCCTAGGTACTGACCTGAACAAAGAGCTGTGCCTGAAGTCGGTCCGGTCTTTGGGATTTGCTAAGACGCAGTTGCCCAGTTGTCCTGCGGAGCTTATCGCGAACTGAGGATGCCACTTGGAGTACTTGGTTTATGCGCTTGGCAAGTGAGATAGAACGCCCTTGAGTACTGAGCGCGGACAAATTCCAAGTATGAGTGGTCTGCCGGACGATTCACACCATAATGTGCATGATGGAACATATGTGACAACCAGAGTCTTCGCGGGCATCCGGATTTCCGGCCAAATTGTTATTTCAAAAACTATCGATACATTTACACCGATATATTTGCAATATAGCGAAGCTATTTCAGAGCACAAGTATGCTTATACACACTGTCACAGCTGCGGACCAACGGGCGCCCGTCGTCGGGAGCCAGAAAGATATGCTGTTTATAGCGGAAACGATTCATGCGCTGGAATCACAGCAACGATTCTGAATCACGGCCGTGGCCCAGACAGCCAAGGAATTATGATTGTTGCGACCAGCTTACTGGAGACTCGTTCATCTGCGTGCGCCCGATAGGGAATGTTCGATATGACTCGCACAGCAATGACATCGGAACAAGCTGGAGAAATCACAGTGTGTAGATACCCGGTCATAGGTATGAATGCAAACCATTCTCTTTCAAGAAACACCACGAAAAGTTAAACAAGCAGTGAATCGACGCTTTGGGGCAAGCGAAGCTGCCACTCAGATGCATGCGTTTGGTTAACGTCTTGATGTGGGATGTCGTAAAATTGGCCGGAAGGTGGAGCGGGAACACGGTTGACGTGGTACGGCTATGCCATTAAAAACGTAATAAACAAAAGTGGCATAATCAGTGCCTTATCGTCGGTCTGGATTTTGTCAGGGGCGAGGGAATACGAACTTCGCAAAAGAAGCGCTGATCCAAAACTAAAACCGGAGGCAAGCAAATTTGCTCGTGTGCCTCCTTATGCACGCGGAATGATTCCTAAGCTGCAAGCTGATCGTAGCATCTATGCCTGCGTGACATGCGGGGCTGGAGAGCACTTTTGAATACCTGTTATCACACGGCGGTGACGAATAAGATAGCGTCACCTTTACGGCAACGCGTCTACATTGCGCGGTAATCACAACACCGCGGGACACCTTGCGTCGAATGCCAGGCGCCAGCCGATATGCCGGTTGTTACAATGCAACAACGGGCCATCGTTGGCAACTAGTGTGATGTCGAATACTTAGCTTCTTGAGAATCACTAGTCCTTCCTTACTTCTAATATCATAGCACTACGTTTTCAATGTTAGCTCTTTGGTGCGACATGTCACGTGAAGTGATGGCGCGTCTGAGGCGACGGGCGCGATATCAGGGCATCTGCGGAGCCGCGAGCGAGCGTGCCCGGGCGTCGGACGTATCCGATAAGAAGCTTCTTATCACAAACTGGGCTTTGCCCGAGGACTTGGGGCTACCTGGTCACAATGATACGGCACCGAAGGCCTCAGTTTGCGGCGAAGATTGAACGCTTGGACCACGGCGAGCGATCTGAACTAACGAAATGTCATTCCCAGGTCGACTTGCCACGCTTGCGAAGTCTGTCTTCGAACCCACGACTCCCGTAACCTTTCAACAAGCACTGATCATACCAGAGTAGACGAGAGCCTGTATGAAAGCGCACAACGATTATACGGAAGTCAAAGGATGCATATGCGAAGGTCGACCAACAATTGATCACGGGGCGCCAAAATGTGGATGCGATTTTATCGTTTTTGGTCAGAACGGAACCAGTGTGGCATCTTGAAGGGTCGAGTTTAGAACACCGGCCCACTTAACCAAAAACAGGTCTCACAAGGGGCACAGCTTCACCTTTTATGGTCCGGGGGGGGGGGGGGGGGTTACGTTATATGTTACATCAATGATTATATGACCATTTTTCCTGCCTTGGATCCAACGGCGGTCGGAGCCCAATCTATCACAAGCGCAGTACAACTTTGGAATTCCCAAGACCAAACAATCTTGTGCTCCGCGTACCAGACTCCAAAAGGGGTCCAACAGCTGGAAAACTCTACATGGTCTACCCACTCACCTAGCCCGTCTGACGTGCGCCTTGCCGATAATCACGGCACACGTATTCGCCCACACATCACGCGCCAAACTGAGAAACACGGGAGTGCGGCGGCCGGTACCGCTGTGCTTGGACAGCAAGGCAGACTTGCACAGACAACCGATCACCATGATCACAGAACTCAGAGACGAAACACCGCAGCCTCGCCCCCGCGCACGCATAAGTATAAATATCGGCAGCCATCCGTGAAAGGGCGTCAAGCTGGGCGACTCCCACGCCACCGACGGCTGCCGCGCCAGGGCAGCGGCAGACTCGGAGGGCAGCTGCGCCAGGGCAGCGGCAGACTCGGAGGGCAGCTGCGCCAGGGCAGCAGCAGACTCGGAGGGCAGCTGCGCCAGGGCAGCGGCAGACTCAGAGGGCAGCTGCGCCAGGGCAGCGACAGACTCAGAGGGCAGCTGCGCCAGGGCAGCGGCAGACTCGGAGGGCAGCTGCGCCAGGGCAGCAGCAGACTCGGAGGGCAGCTGCGCCAGGGCAGCGGCAGACTCGGAGGGCAGCTGCGCCAGGGCAGCGGCAGACTCGGAGGGCAGCTGCGCCAGGGCAGCGGCAGACTCGGAGGGCAGCTGCGCCAGGGCAGCAGCAGACTCAGGGTGACTGGCCCGTGCAGGGGCCAACAAGCGTAAGGCAAGACTGGAGAACCGACGGCTGACAGGACTCCCGTGCGAAGGCGCGGGCGTGCTTCCGACGTACTAGCTGCGAGGAACACCGGCTCCGCGCGCGCGGCCGACCGCAGCGGGCGCCCTGGCCCGCGCGGCGACCGTCGGCGAGGGCACGACTAAGGGGCGCTCTACACGTGCCAGCGCGCAGCTCCGGCACGTGGAGCGAGCACAGCTGAGCGGCACACGGGAAGCGGAGCGGTCTAGAGGAGAGGCCGTGAGCGGCGCGGGCGGACACGACCGTCACACCGGCGCCACGCCCGGGCCCGCTCTGTTCAGCGGCTCATCAGAACCCAGCGGTCCACTCTGTGGCACACTCAGTGGCACGTGGAGGTGCCGCGGGAGCCGGAGATGTGACGCCTGCGACCCTGCGTCGACCTGGAAGCACGGAACGTCACTGAGACGGTATTGTTCAGGTGAGCTGGGGCTATAGCCACGTCGCTAGAGGTCATGGCACGTTGAGTTCAACATAGCGCGACGTGGATGGCTTTTATCTGGCACCAATCATACCTGAGCCAGTCCGACGCCAGATGATGGAAGCGAATGAGCTCGGTGGGAGCCAACCACTGACCTGATCTGGCCGGCCAGCAGCGGGTTCATGGCGTATAGCCACTCGTACAGATCGCCGGCCACATCCTTCGCTACTGACCGCAGGAGATAGTGCCGGTGCTGGGTCACCACTCTGAAATCAATCCCAACAGCGCTGGTGCAAACTATTCCAGTCGAATAATTCTACTCCGCTCATTTAGTTTACTTTTCCAGGCTGAAATCAAAGAAAGACACGGCCAATGACAGTGCTCATGAGACGTTAATATAATCAACATACCGATGTCCGTATCAATGACAAGGCGCTCTGAATGTGAACTCAGCCCGATACCTAACAGCGTGCGGCCGCAGCCAAACTGTGTGCCGTCAACTGGAAGACCCGGGGCCGTGTTCAGGCTTGGTGTCTGTCACTTTGTTGGTGGCTTGGGTTTATTCTGCTTACTGCTTTTCAGCCGCAGTATGAACAAACCTCTACCGCTCAGTCTGTAGATGCTCTGCTGCCCCGGGTCGGCCGAGGGCAAGGCATGTCCTTGCAAATGAGATAAAGACAATTTGTTGCAAGATAGACACGACTTTCCAAAGCTAAGACCCATATGTGTGTCACTCTTAGACACTACAATTCCGGGCCGGAGTTTAACCAGTCTATCCAGTTTAATATTCAAAGTTCGCTGTGGTGGCATTTAGCTAAGCCAGGGGCGCTAAGTCAGTTCAACTTGCAAGGCCACCCCGGTTCAGTATTCAAAGTCACTGTTCTCAAATCCTTTCTTAGAAGCTCAAATTTGGCGCTTCAAATGTCTGTTTTGCTCAGTTTATGTGTGGAAGTCCTTGCCACCATATCAAGCACATATTAAGTTAAACAAAGTTTACCTCAGTCTTACACACTTGTCTATTGGTGACCCACACGACTGGGTTTTGACCTCGTGCCGCTACACACTCACCACCAGCGCATCCATTACGTCGACTTGGCGACTTGATTGCGTCGAGTAGAAACTGAGGAGTTTTTGGTATAGAATACATGTTTCCAAGTCTCCCGCTCCCCGGAAGCTTGACCGGAAGCTCGTCTCCATCGGCGGCAGCGCCACTGAATCATCGCTGTCACGCACGCAGCAAATTTGCTGCGTTGCTCCAACGCACTGGTTGCCCGCCAGCAAAATTATGGCCGAT
>NW_023597034.1:12522903-12535808 GCF_011947565.3 Pollicipes pollicipes | reverse complement strand
GGCACGCAGAGGCACCGCTAACTGCCCAGAGCTGGTCCGGGCGGGGCAGCTGGCGATCGCGACCGGAGTAGGAACTCATGCGGGCGACCCACCTCCAGCGACCGGCTGTGCATCACTAGCCAACGTTGGAGCCGGTACTCCACCTGACGCCCCATGCTGCGTTCGAGGCAGATATTGATGCGATGACCATCCAGCTTCTGAGCCAGTCCTCAACGTGGCTTACCAGCCAGCGTTTGAGCTTTTCCTCAGCGAGACTCACCAGCCAGTGTTTGAGCCAGTCCTCAACGTGACTCACCAGCCAGCGTTTGAGCCAGTCCTCAGCGTGACTCACCAGCCAGCGTTTGAGCCAGGTCTGGGTGAGTTCCTCGAAAACCTCGAGCGGGCCGCGGCGGCTGACGGCAGGCGAGACGCGGATTTCCTCCAGCTCGGCGCAGTAGAGAGGCGGCGACGGCCGACTCTCGGCTGGCCCGGCCGCCGCCGGCCGCACTACACCAGGGTGCGTCTCCGGCAGGCTGGCCGACGCCGGGCTCAACGACCTGGGGGCGACGCGGCTTACCAGCTGTCGCCGGGGTCACGGCACGGTGTCTGAAAGGTCACACTGAGACACGCCGGCTACTGGAGGTCACTAGGGGTCACCGGAAGCAAGGCAGGGCGGCTCAAGGGTTACGCTGAAACATATAGGTCACCGGGGGTCACCGCGGGCACGGCAAGGCGGCACCCCTGGCCACTCTAGGGCACATAGGTCAACGGGGTTCACCGGTGGCACGGAGGGACGGTTGGTCAGGCCGGGACCGGCGCGCGCTGCGGCCTGTTGACGTTGGGACATGGGTGCGGCGCCGGTCGTCAGCCGTTCGCTAATGACGGAGACACGGCGGACCGAATCAACCGGAAAGAGCAATCGGACGCAAGCTCGGCGGGAGCCTCGCCCCCAATCACAGAATTACTGGGAACTAGCCCCGTTAACACCGCAAAGAGGTTCCTGCAGTGACCTGGATCTTCGCGACTGGCGCCTACTACTAAGCTTGGTGAATTCGATGCTATTTTAGTGATCCATGGCACTATTTTAAAACAACATCGAACAACTAATATCTTTTCTAAATAACTATCGCGTTTGAATATTTGCTTGCTAACGTAATACCTCAATACCATTAACCAATGCAACGTTTTTTTTTGCAGCAGGTTCTTGTGAGTTCTTTGTCTGCGCCGTAGCCCTTACACTGGGTGGGCTGGAACTTCTCCCAGCTGAGCGCATTTTTGTGTTCTATAGCGACGACATGCGAAAGGCCGACGACACAGTTAGACGGGCGCAGGTCGCCTGAGAAATCACCGGTTAACGCATAGCAGCCGCAACCAATATTCGCAACAGACAAATATGGCGAACGAATTCCGTTCATCGCGTCTTTTGTCGAATCGTGACTTCGTGGCTCAACACAAGCTCGGGTGGGGGGTCAATTTGGCCCCCCAACTTGAAGGGTTTTCCGCAATGGTTTCCGAACGGCGCGGCACAGCCGCGCCAGATTTTGCCCAATTGTAGACCACTGAATAGCGGATCGTTTGGTACAAAATATTAAATGCACCTTGCAAGGTCGCTGGCCTGCGGCAGGTCAGAATCAGGCCAGGTCTTCAGCGAAGGTAATTTGTAGGGAATCGTTCAATGTGGCGAAGTATTAGAAGGATTACGGGGTATTAGAGAGTAGAGACAAAGTAGAGTATTAGAGTAGAGACAAAGTACGGAGCATTAGACGAAATCTTACATCTCTGAGACAGCTTCGTAGGCAACAAAGCAATTGAATTAACAGACTCTATTGACTTAGGGTCAGGTATGACCCTGAAATTCGGAAGACAGAAGGCAACTGACGGAATCGGTTTTCTGGGATGGCGGCTCTCACAAAACCGTCTAGACACATGGGCCAGTGGAATGAGGGCGGTCATCTCTCTCTCTCTCTCTCTCTCCGCTCATCGTCTCTCTCTCTCTCTCCTCTCTCTCTCCTCTCCTCTGAGAGAGAGAGAGAGAGAGAGAGAGAGAGAGAGAGAGAGAGAGAGAGAGAGAGAGAGAGAGAGAGAGAGAGAGAGAGAGAGAGAGAGATAGAGAGAGAGAGAGAGAGAGAGAGAGAGAGAGAGAGAGAGAGAGAGAGAGAGAGAGAGAGAGAGAGGAGAGAGAGAGAGAGAGAGAGAAAGAGAGAGAGAGAGAGCGAAGAGAGAGAGAGAGAGAGAGAGAGAGAGAGAGAGAGAGAGAGAGAGAGAGAGAGAGAGAGAGAGAGAGAGAGAGAGAGATAGAGAGAGAGAAGAGAGAGAGAGAGAGGAGAGAGAGAGAGAGAGAGAGAGAGAGAGAGAGAGAGAGAGAGAGAGAGAGAGAGAGAGAGAGAGAAGAGAGAGAAGGAGAGAGAGAGAGAAGAAGAGAGAGAGAGAGAGCGAGAAGAGAGAGAGAGCGAGAGAGAGAGAGAGAGAGAGAGAGAGAGAGAGAAGAGAGAGAGAGAGAGATAGAGAGAGAGAGAGAGAGAGAGGAGAGAGAGAGAGAGAGAGAGAGGAGAGAGAGAGAGAGAGAGAGAGAGAGAGAGAGAGAGAGAGAGAGAGAGAGAGAGAGAGAGAGAGAGAGAGAGAGAAGAGAGAGAGAGAGAGAGAGAGAGAGAGAGAGAGAGAGAGAGAGATATATATATATATATATATATATATATATATATATATATATAGTGCGTGCGTGCGTGCGTGCGTGCGTGCGTGCGTGCGTGCGTGCGTGCGTGCGTGTGTGTGTGTGTGTGTGGTGCATGAAGACGCGATGCTCTGACGAGGAAACAGCAACAGCGAAACAATGAGGACTTCAAGGCTCAAAACTGGTTCCGTTCAAAAAAGGCAGTAAGCATATGTACGATATGCGTATGGCTACTGAAAACACCTTGATTTCGATGCATGCGATGATCAGCCATTCATCAAAATACAGGTTGAAATAGACTATAACTTAAAAGCCACCCACAAATTTGTCCAGCACTGTTCGCTTACGATGTCGATATTTTAATGATGTCCGGGTTTTCCATGACCGACATCTGATCGGCAGCAAACTGGGCAGACGATTCCGTCATGTCCTGCGACAAACAGCACACAGCTTGGTCAGCGCGTGCCCTACCCCATCACTATACATTGGACGGTGAGCGCGTGCCCTGCCCCGTCACTATGCACTGGACAGATGTAGAGCCATCCTATCTTGGAAAAGGCGCGGGAAGATCCGGCCATGAACAGGCCATCGGAATCGAGGGGAGGGGGAGGAGCCACGGCAGAAAAGAAGAAAAAAGACAAAAAATAAACAGTTCCTTGCCTTAGATCTCGTGGACGCAAAAGGCGCAGGAAGATCCGGCCATGAACAGGCCATCGGAATCGAGGGGAGGGGGAGAAGCCACGGCAGAAAATAAAAAAAAGACAAAAAATAAACAATTCCTTGCTTTAGATCTCGTGGACGCCAAATAAGACCAGGCCCCGGTGACCGCATGGCCCGTCGGCACAACAGGGGGTCAGGCCGTAATGGCAAGCTGAAGCGATGTATGGCGTCAATCACAACGACACGTCAGTCGGCGAAATGGACGCGAAAAGCGGAAGATGTGGCGAGATTCGGTGCCTGCCACGGCAGGTGGTCGGCATGCGTGGACGCGTTGGGAACCGAACATCTGAAGTAGTGAACCATGGATGCACATGCATGGATGCAAGATGCACAGGCGAACCAATTCGCCTGTGCATCTTGCGACCGATGCCCATTGCGCTCCGACACGAGCCACATCATCTGATGCACCCCCCGTGCTCCAGTGTGCTCAGGCCACCCAACCGGCCCCAGTGGGCGTAGGCCAGGTCTGAGGGCCCAACAGCCGACGGCAGCGACGCCACCCACCTTGTCGCTGCGTCCCAGGATCAAGGCGACGTATTTGGCTGCCAGGTGGCGCTCTCTGTCGGTCATGGGTCGCTGCGGCGGCGCGGCGGCCGGCGGTGCGCGGCTGGTCGGAGATCGGTGCACGCTGGCCGGCCGGCCCTCGCTGCACGCCTTGGCCACCTGGTTACACTCGTCCTGTGAACACGGCGGCCGGTGCAGGCGCGCGAGACCCACTCGTCGTCAGGTCAGGTCGGTGCGGGCGCGCGAGACCCACTCGTCGTCAGGTCAGGTCGGTGCGGGCGCGCGAGACCCACTCGTCGTCAGGTCAGGCCGGTGCAGGCGCGCGAGACCCACTCGTCGTCGGGTCAGGCCGGTGCAGGCGCGCGAGACCAACTCGTCGTCAGGTCAGGTCGGTGCAGGCACGCGGTGGGCCCACGCCAACAGTGGCGACGCCCAGTCTATGTGAGACGGGTGGAGTAAGGGGGCAGGGTAGATCGGACGGGCGCCTCTTCTAGAGATTCTGCTAGTGCTGCCACCTGGTGAGCGCCCGCTGACAGCGTTGCCTAAAGGGCAACGCCGGGGCTAAAGGGCTCCGCGATGCCACGCAATGGAGGCTGTGGTTTTATAAATTATCTGTTAAATGTTATGCAAATGCAGCTTGAGGTATCCGTAAGGGAGGTGTCAAAGCATTCCAAAAGAAGTCGTTTCTCGCAATTTGGGCAGAATAAGATGTACGCATTCTTATAGGAAAAACTTCCATGTTTTTAGCGTAGTCGGAAATTTGTGTCTGGGATCAATTCCGAACGTAATTTTAAGACGGAGAATGCATTAGGGTGAGATTCACAGAGGTCCTACCCGCGATGTGAAGCGCCCTAACCACTGGGGCCGCGCCGTTGCCCACCTTCTCGAGCTTGCTGAACTCCTGTGCCTGCAGTCCGCTGGCGTCGAGACCGAGCTTCTCTCGTAGCATGAGCAGGTGACGCACGCGGCCCACTTCCTCCAGCCGCGTCAGCTTCTCCAGCTCCCACTGGTGCTCGAAGAGCAGGCTGTCGCCGCGGGGCCGCCACCCCTCCAGGTTCTCCTCGCCGCGCACGTAAGTGGCGCTGGTGTCGAGCACGCGACGCTGCCGCCGGCTGGCGCCTGCCGCCACGAGCCGTCGTGTCACCGAGAAGGGGCGGGAGGGGGGGGGGGGAGGGCAGGGGCACTCACCGAGGCGTGACACAAGGCTGGAATATGTGGACGGGTCCGCCAAGTGCTGCCGACCGGCAACCCTAAACTGGACACAGGCTGCATGTGCGTACGCCGATCGCAAATCAACATCCCGTGCCATTCCCAAGGAGGTGGTTCAATGTCTTTGTAGTGCAATGTAGTTCAATGTGTTTCAGCCCCCTCCCCCCAGTGGCGTATCCAAGGGGGAGTTTGTGGAGCCATCCTCGTCCCCTGGAGGGGTAGAGCCCTCTGCGGCTGAAGGCTCCAGTACCTTTTGACAGTTTAAACGCCCCATGGGCTCCTACAATAAACAAAAACACATCAAAATAGAATCCCAAGACTACACAAGTCCTTCGAATAACATACATACACAATAACAAACATAATAACATACTGGTCCCTACAGCCCGACGAGCTGAAAGAAATCCTGTGACCCGCTTTGGCCCTATCCTGGGCGAAATCCTGTCTACGCCATCGGGTTCCCTCTCGTGTGATCTTTTATGTTCTATGGTATGTGTCATTGTGGGTAGAAATGCACCCTGTGGCTATTACGGATTCACTTCCCCGTGCAAACCAGCGTTTACAGAGTTCCTCGATGTTGTGGTCAGGTTTTTGCCAATTAGGATATGAACCAGTGCATATGCACTGCGCAGCACGAAAATCAAACAAAGATGTACTCTTGGGACCAATATTTGTCAGGAACCAAGCCATCTGTTACCCTATGATACTTATGACGCGTTGGGCCGCTGCCGCGCTCGCGGCGTGCCGATGCCGCTACCTGGACTACCTGCGCTGTCCGCCGAGCGCCGGCTGCTCAGCTCGTACACGGCCGTCAGCCTGTTGGCGTCGCCCGCCTGGCCGCCGCCCAGGAACAGATGGCGGAAGGTGCGCGGTGCCGTACGCGCGTGCCGCCCGTACACCGTCATGCACAGGTCCTTGGTGATGATGGCCGGCTGCACACAGGACGACAGCTGACGGCGGAGGGGGTGAACGACGTCAGAGAGCGGCGCCGCCATCTGCACACAGGACGACAGCTGACGGCGGAGGGGGCGACCGGCGTCGGAGAGCGGCGCCGCCATCTGCACACAGGACGACAGCTGACGGCGGGAGGGGCGACCGGCGTCAGAGAGCGGCGCCGCCATCTGCACACAGGGCGATAGCTGACGGCGGAGGGGGCGACCGGCGTCAGAGAGCGGCGCCGCCATCTGCACACAGGGCGACAGCTGACGGCGGAGGGGCGACCGGCGTCAGAGAGCGGCGCCACCACATCACCAGCGAAGGTGACGTGCGGAGAGCGTGGGGTTTCAAGGAGTCCGTACAGGTGGCTGTAGCGTAGATGAAGGGAAAACAGGTTGGGGGATTGTAAATATCCAGGTCGCCAGAGAATGACTTGGGCGAGGTAACGAGAAAGCGTCCGGCGTTGTTGAGAGAAGGGGGTTGTTGGGTTATCCCCCCCCCCCCCCCCAGAAGGCGGCGTGGGTTATTAGGTCGTAGCGAGGCCGCAACGAAAGGTGGTCTTTGTGAGGCCACGGGAGGACGAGGGAGGTCACGGTAGGACGGCCGGTGGGCGGAGCAGCTGGAGCCTCGCGGCACCAGCACAAATCGAGTCACCAAAAAGGTCAAAGGTCTAGAAAAAGCGGAGGGACGGGCTGGGTACCCAGATTATTAGCGTAAAACACCCACGGGTGCACAGCACTGGCAGCAGGGCTTTTTCGACTTATCCCGATGGATCCCATCCGGATGGATGGAACCAGATGGACATATCCTATCATCACGTCCTTGAATGTCGATGTCCATACAAACACTTCATTTGTTGCATCACCGGTCTCTCTTCAGCTTTGTTCCATGCGACTCGTCAGGTGACCTCCCAAAAGCCCTGATGTCACGCAGCTCTCCTGAGCGAAGCAAGTGATAACTCAGTACCACACGACTTACAACAACGCGCCGATCGCACAGAACGACAGAGTCCGGTTTTGAAATATCTCCGTAGGAATCTTTACCCTGCAAACCTGCATGAACGTCGGCATTCTGGACCTGCGTGGCGCATGACTTGGGTTAAGTGTCTACTCTTCACTGCTCCGAATGCATGCTTATTAGCATAACGTCACGAGTCACATATGCCTCTTGCCACATTGCCCAGCAGTTGGTGATGCGGGCGGTACCTCCAGGTAGGCGGAGATAGTCATGTAGACCAGCTCTCCGTACGGCGTGACGCGGTTCAGCAGAGGCGAGTTGTGCAGCGACGAGTCCCAGGCCGCCTCGAACCGCAGCATCGTCCTCGTGTCGCCTGCCGGAGACCACCGCAAACCGCCTGATGTCGTGGGCACCACGCTATCTGGAACTCCGTTATGATAGGCGAGAGCACAATTTTAAAAGTACAGATGACCGGAGGGTGAATATTCTTGTAACCAGGGGCGGCGCAGCAGGGAGTAGGGGGTGGTCCCCCACATGCCGGTAGCGGAAAAGTATGTTTTAGTCCCCCAAGACAAAGTTTTTGGGAAGTCGCTTTTCCCAAACAAACGCTTTTTTTGAAGACGTTGAAACTACCCGTAGATAACCGAAATTCAGATTAAGGAAGCCCGATAAATGAGCCGGCCAGTAGTGATTAAGAAGCCGGAGAGTAGGAACAATATCTGGCTCAGAAGACCCTTTTATGCATCAGGAGGCCACCTAAGGTATTCCGTGCTCTACATCAGGAGGCCCACTGTTGTGTTAACGAGACCCCCTTGTTGTTTTGGGAGACCCCCGTTGAAATCTAGGAGGCCCCTGTTGAGTTGGGAGAGTTGGGAGACGCCCTCTATATTCAGGAGAAGGAGGCCCTTTTCACGCATCAGTCAGTCCGTTAAAAGGACACACCTCCGAAACAGGAGACTATTGTCACGTATCAGGTGATCACGACTCCGGATCACAATAGCCTGTTTTTGGATGACGAGGCCCCTTGGATAGATATGAAGGCCCCTTCGTGAATCAGAAGCATCCTGTTCGGGATAAAAAGACCCCTCTATGCATCAGGAGTCTTTTTCTGGAACAGAAGCCGGAATTTAGGCTAGCGAGACCCTTTGCTGGCTAATTAAAGGCTCCCATTCTGGATTTTTAAATGTCGACTGCTCTTTATATAGATGTGGTACATGTCTGATAAGCGGGCACATGCCCTCAGTGCCCCTCCCCCCTCAAATATGACCCTGCGCAGGAGGCTCCCCCCCCCCCCTGTGAGGAGGCCCCATTTTATTCAGGAGGCCGCCTGCGAAATCCTGCCCCCCCCCAACTCAAAATTCTTGGCGCCATCCATGCGTACAATTGTGAGTACCTGTCCTATGTCAACATCAATCTACAGGACCTTACAACCATTTCGATGAGAAAGATATGTACCATGCATATCATAAGAACATAGTCACAAATTTAAAAAGCAGTCATTGGCAAACACCTGATTTTTGACTGAACGCGTGTCAGATCCGAAAACAGGAGCAAAGGGGAAAAGTCGTGCATTTCGCTGGAAGCGTCTTAAGCATCAAAAAGAAAGGACAGATCAGAACATGACGGCAGATATGAAACCTGCTCCAGGTAAGTTAAAGCGTCGCATGAAACCAAATGAAATCACCGACCTGGCGCCGATCCGTTGGGTCCGGGCGCACTGCAACTGCAAAGGACGGTGTGGGTGACTCACCGGCATACTCCAGGTACTCGCCGGGGAAGAGGCCCAGCGACAGCACGGTGGAGTCGCTCTCGTCGTCCTCGTCATACTCGGCCGTGTTTCTGACTCGGCCTGCTCGGCAGAGCGCAAATATCACGCCACAGTCAAAATAAGCAGGCCTCCGGTCGGTAATGTGAAAAATATACATAAAATATCTGGTTTGCTGCTCGCCAGTTGCAAAAAAAAAACAACACGAAAACTCGTCTCCAACGCCATTAAAAAAGACCACTAGCGTAAGCAGCCTTTGCAACGACCACGCTTCCTATTAGGTTATAGCACGTCTTATTACCTTTTTATCCACCTACACCACTTAAGCCACGTCCAGAAGCGAAGGTAGATGTTTGATGAGTCTCCAAATGGTTGAGGCCAAATCTATGATTTCATATGCCTGAATCAGAATGACCATCGCACTCGGCAAGATCTGAGCCCAATCAATCAACCTTTATGGCTGGTGTGACTGCAGCCAGCAAATCCGTTTTGATACCACCATTTTTATACCGAGATACTCAACTCCGAGTATGTGGCAGTTTAAATCAACGGAATGGTCTGGCATCACTTCTGATAAATGTCGTCACATATTGCTTTCACTACCTCAACATGGTTAGCAGAGCGCACAGGCGTACTGACTGCAAAACAATTAAACACATGGCCGATGTCTGCTGCTTAAAAAGTGACTGCTTTATCCGACTCCGATTCACCAGTCAGGGTAGCCCGCCAGCGTCGCAGATTTGCCCACAACGCACTCATGTCGTAGGGGTGCGAGTTCCACAATGCATGTGCACACATTTTAAACAAGGCCAACCCGCTTGCGCCAGACCCACCAACCTCACACTTACCAGACCACAATCCACGCTCACCTACGACCAGTTCGCGCACGTCCTGCCAGCTGATCTCTGGCGAGCGTTCGTGCACGACCGTGATGCGGATGCGGCGCTGCACGCCCTGGTGCAGCAGGAACTGGCTGCGCGTGGGAAGCTCGTCGCAGTGGTCCACCACGGCCGGCATGTACTCCCCGTTCGCAGCTGCGGCAACGGTGGGGGCAGGGGTCACCGCGGCGGCGCTGACTGAAGCGGTCACCACGACCTGCAGAGGTGAGGCTGGGGGTCACCGAGGCGGCGCTGCCTGAAACGGTCACCACGACCCCCAGAGGTGAGGCTGGGGGTCACCGAGGCGGCACTGACTGGAGTGGTCACCACGACCTGCAGAGGTGAGGCTGGGGGTCACCGAGGCAGCACTGACTGGAGCGGTCACCACGACCCGCAGAGGTGAGGCTGGGGGTCACCGAGGCAGCACTGACTGGAGTGGTCACCACGACCTGCAGAGGTGAGGCTGGGGGTCACCGAGGCAGCACTGACTGGAGTGGTCACCACGACCCGCAGAGGTGAGGCTGGGGGCCACCGAGGCGACACTGACTGGAGCGGTCAACACGATGCCCGTTTACATGCCGGCAGCCACCATGCCTGCCGTACAGCCACCATGCCTGCCGTACAGCCACCATGCCTGCCGTACAGCCACCATGCCTGCCGTACAGCCACCATGCCTGCCGTACAGCCACCATGCCTGCCGGTACGGCCGCCGTACTCTCCTCGCACCTCTACAAGCACTGAGGACCACAACCGAGTGGAAACTGCTTAAGGACCGCTCGCATGACATTTTATATGCACTAAAAATAGAAGTCATTACGTAAACAGTATGAATACTGTGAAATACCCGGCGCTCGGCGGCTTACTCTTAGCAATCAGAATTTTCCATACAATGTTGCTCAAAGCGCGTCAATCAGCGCAATACCACATGCGTGGATTTTTTCGTGCCAGCAAGCGCACCGCCTCGATAGCGTCGCAGGTAGTGCGACACGTGTCTTCCCCAAGCCGGACGTCGGCGGCCAAGCGTGCCGCCTCGATAACGCCGCAGGTAGTGCGGCACGTGTCCTCCCCAAGCCGGACGTCGGCGGCCAAGCGTGCCGCCTCGATAACGCCGCAGGTAGTGCGGCACGTGTCCTCCCCAAGCCGGACATCGGCGGCCACTGACCCAGCTCGCAGATTTCGAACCAGACCAGGATGTCGTCCCGGGCGTGCACGTGCGAGAGGCACGGCTGGTAGGGCAGGCCGAACTTGGGCGACCTCACCGGCTGGCTGATCGGGATGGCCGGCGGCTGGAGGCGGCGTGGCGGCGGCCGCCTGCCAGCACCGGGTGACATCAGTCAGTGCAGCTCAGTAAGCCAAGAGAGGTGAGCTGGCCTGCCGCTCGGCTGGCTACCCTCGACTGACGTTAGCGGTCACTACATAACTTCATCAGAAATTACGACTGATATATTCACGCATGGTAGCTCAGTCAGCATGAAGTACGGCATGACACTAGCCAATGCATTATAATTGCATGCTGTTATGTGGAAGGCACGTCAGGAAAAATAATTACTGTGGAAATATTCCGTTATGGGCCACATCCTTGGGACGTCAGGAAGCATACACAAACAGGAAATGGTTTGGCACCAGTTCGGATATGTGTGCGGTACAGTACAGCGCAGTGCAGAGATACAGACGACCTAGGGTCAGCTGTGTCGGCCGTGTCGGCCGGGAGCCCGCTCCGGGTGACGCAGAATGGATAGTTCGGGAGGCATGTCCTACCCGCAGCAGTCCTGCTTGGCATCGTCGTGCAGCGGATGGTGCTGGAAGTGGCCGAACACCTCGAACATCAGCGGCTCCGTCTTCAGGTACTCGATGAAGGACCGCGTCACCGTCACCGTTATCTGACGACCGTTGACAGGCGATGCGTGTGGACAATGGAGGTCAACAGGCGTAAAGTAAACAGAAACAAAGTAGGCGTACCTACGAACTAAATTATTCATCCAGACTTCACAGCGGATTCATCTCAGATGGACGTCAGCTTTTACGGGATAGTTAAGCCTGTCGATAAGCCTATCGCCTAAGCCTGGTATCGATAGAGGGCGGGAAACGACTGACCGGGGTAAATATTTTGTGGAGAAGGTCGGGCATGCGTATGTGTATGGGTAGAGACGTGGAACATAATTGACATCTGATCACTTGCAGGCATGGACAACAAATGTTTGAATGGGTTTCTTTTTTGTTTAAGAGCTAAACTCACCTTACTTTTGCCGTTATCAAAGACAGTTTGATGAATCGAACGGCAAGGGCTCACAACCCTTTTCAAAATTGCACAACGTCGGAAAATAGTAAACGGGTGCGTAAAAGATGGATAAGACTGACAAACCACAGGCAGTAGTCAAATGTGATAAAACCACACAGGTAGCCGGTAGGTAGCGCGTAGAAAATTCCACTTATTCAGACAACCGTTCCTCTCACCGAAGGTCCGAGTGCAGGAAACTATAATTCATATACAGAACGCCTATTTTGTGGCTGAAAAGCCTGGGATATGAGAAATGTAGTGTTTCATATTCGGGTACAGCACAGTGCAAATGTCATCGTAACAATGAAGTAGGAACGTGTTCCAAGGAAAAGAATATACCCAGCATTTTTAGCATTTTTGATTAGGAGTGCTTGCATGCCATTAGCACAGGACAGGTTCCTCGCGTGGCTCACATTTTGAACATAATAGAAGCCGATCTGAGCCTGACCCGAGTTCTTGATTGGCTCCGTAGAAAACGCCTCGTCGTCCCGGTGACGGAAACTGGAAAAAGAACGAGCAGAAAGCATTTACTTTACATGAAACGGACTGGTGGGAACTATGCTTTTCATGCTAGTGAGAAAACCATAGGTAAGTAGGCGTTGCTATAAACAACCTGTATCGGCTCGAATGTTAACAGTGAACAGGCGAGATGCAGCAGGCACCACGGTCCTCCATTCAGAAGGGGGACTGCTGTCGATGCATCGGCATTAATTCACTCGTACAATGGGTCGGCTGATCCACAATACATGACTGGGAACCTACAGCGCAGCGCGAGGAGAGCTGAGAACATCGAGAAAAATGGGCGAATTTCGGTACTCTTGAACGCACACTCCACTGCGAAGGCGAGCAGCTTACTTGAACTGGCAGAAGACGTCGGAGCAGTCTCCCTGAATGCCCATGCCCTGAAGCACGGTCACCCTGAAGGTGAACTGGCGGCCGGGTGTCAGATGGGCCGGCAGCGGTTCGTCGGCCGCCGCCGGCTCCCGCTTCTCCTCAGCGGCCGGCGCC
>NW_023597034.1:12482903-12517903 GCF_011947565.3 Pollicipes pollicipes | reverse complement strand
AGTCACGCTGACAGCGTAAGGACGCTGCCCCTGGAGCCACCCCTGGTGCGCTGACACCGCCTGGGCACAGACTGCAGCACAGCTTTTCAAGCTATCGTACAACCACATCCAGAACGGCCGGCTTTGATGGACGCACCTGCCGATGAGACGGAACCAGGGGAACCGCTCGTAGAAGGGGTCCATCCCAGGCATGGTGTGCGTGATGACATCGGGCGCCGTGGGGCTCAGCTCCGCCTCTTGGCGGTACATCTCTCGGATGACCTCCAGCCGCTGTCTGTCGGGTCAGAGGGCACCGATCACACCGCCGCTCGGCGCACACGGCGCTCAGGGCGACACAGGCGGCGGACGGTGGTGTGGGGGCCGGCGCAGGCGGCGGACGGTGGTGTGGAGGCCAGCACAGAGCTGGAGTTCTTTACTGGACTGCGGTCAGCACGATGTGAGACAGGAAACAGCACGAGGACCGGCGAAAAAGTCAAGCTACGGGAGTTGAACTGGAAGTGGCGCGGCATGCGCTGGAGCTGTGTGTGCTGCGGCCAGGATCTGGGCACATAAACTGCGCGCCCAGTTCTGTTATTCGGGCGGATGTAGTATGTTCGGGACAATATTCCGTGAAGTGTGCTCGCGGCCGAGTCTGCCTGGATTTGGCCCAAGTTTATTTGACCGTTTTGAATGATCTCATATCAATAGAATACATGGGATGGATGAAACACAAAAGTTCAAAGTCAAGTTATGTACAATGGCGATCGAAATACCGAAGTCTCCGACAAAAGGGCGTTACTGGTGAACATATGGATTTGGCTTAAACCAAGTGTAACGAGCCGTTTGCAAGGTCCTACTGCGGTCTCAAAAGCAAACACGAAGTGCACGCTTCATGAGCTAAACGCAGTCAAGTGAACTGTATTCTGGTAGGCAGAAGCACGCGGGGTGAATACTTCACAGCCTCAACAAGGAACCATTAACATCCAAGTTAGCTGGCATGCAGCATGCGGGCGTGCAAAACAAATCAGAGGGTAAGAGAACAGATAAAATTGCTCAGCAGCACAACTCGTGCTGGCGAAGCCTACGTTAAGAAAGTAACAGTCAACAACTCTTCCATCTCATGATACCTATCACAGCAAGGTTGACATTTCAGCCGGCTGAAATCAGTCTCTACCAATTCCTGATTTTACCGACTAAACTGACCGATTAAAACCGGCACCGATTAAAACCGATTAAAACTTGAATAAACAAGTTGCATTGACCTAGGGTCAGCTATCACGGTCCAAGGTCAAAACCGACCTGTTTTTTGCTCGAAAGCTTGCTGCATGCAGTTGTTTCTGGTGCTCATTTTGAATTTCTTAATAACAGGGACTGTTTTATACATCTTCCATGAACTTTCTTAACGTCTGAATAGGTCATTGGCCTAAAATGATCCATGCTGACATTTTCTTTTTGGGAACATGCTGCCCAGCGTAATGCTTGACGCTTTTTCAGGTGCACAAGGCAAAACAGTATTGTATGATCTTGGCCATCATGAACTTTAAAGGGTCACACAAGGCCACTGGCCTTAAACGAGCATCAGTAACCTTTTGCTTAGAGCGGATATCTATGTTCAAGGCATTTGCATGATAAGGTATTAGGGCACTTAAGACACCAATCTGAAGTTCGCCCTTGTTTGACTTCATTTGATCCAAAAGGTCGTGACCTAGAAACCTCAAATTTTGACACAAGTGATTTCACATACAGGCCAAACACTTTGTAAATTTGGTGCTTCTAGCTCACTGAATTTTTGATATCTAATTGCATCAAATTGATCCCGCACCTGAACGAATGACATTCAACCAGCCAACCGGGCGCTTGTTAGCCCTTGCTTTGGTAGGGGATGATGTAACCCCCAAAGTTTTTTTGCAAATACCTCTCCAAAATATTGTGCAATTGCGACCTCAGCAGCCTTTGGAGGCGTCCATTGCGCGTGTTTTCAAACCAGAAACGTGTTTCTAGCTTTTCTGGTTTCGGGGCTACAACGGTTTTTTGAGGAAATCTGCGCGGCGATCTGCGACCCGCGCGGGCGGCGGGCGGCGACCAGCGATGCCGCAGAACGCGCGCTGCGGCCGACATCGTTACATTACCGGAGTCATACATCATGAACTTATTCCCAAAACACATAATGATATACACAGTTGCACTCAGAATTGAACAATATGCGTGCTTCTGTGTGTTTTGTGTCGCGAGATGGCGTGGTTTGGTAGGTATGATGTTGTGAATTTAAAAAGCGCGCTTTTAATCAAATTCCACCTTTAGAGCGCCATAACGGGAGCAATGATTGACCTATTACAATGAACTTGTGTGTATGGGCATGGAACCAATGTGTGACCAGCAGCCGTCCGCAGACAGTTAGCTGTTTACTTTTGCAAATACGGCTATACGCAGATGCGCGTGTCAATTGCAGCCATACAACCAGTTCTTCCCTTTGCGCTTGGACTCTTTGCTCTTACTGAGTGATGAAAGCGATTAAAAGTATGATTTTTGAGATGGAACCCTGGAAGCTTGCAAATTCCAAACCAGCGGCAAGAATGGGCGACGCGTTATCCAACAGATGGCAGTCGTCCAATGGGCCTTGGCACATACGTTTTCAGGCTGAACAGGAGACCAGCGTTCTCTGACCAGTCCGCGGCACGCCTCTGTAATGACGCCCCACCGCATCTGGTCAGATCGAGCCGCATCTGGTCAGATCGAGCCGCATCTGGTCAGATCGAGCCGCATCTGGTCAGATCGAGTGATTAATAGAACGGCGTTAGGCGTTAGGCGCTCTTACTTCTCACGCAAGGGCTTACAATGCGGTTGTTAACCTTTGCTCACTATTTGTCAAAGTGCCGGCCATCCCCAACCTTTAATGTTCCACGGAAATCAAAAGCATATGTCACCAAACTATGTTTAATCCCAGGATTTTCTAACGGAAACGTGACGTACGTCTTCGTGCTCCCTTTTATGGAGCACCAGCGGCTGCAGTGGCCATATTAACACTCAGAGGCCATGGCGCAACCACGGTTCGAACCCGGACCTTGAAAAGGCGCTAACCACTCGGTCATGTCCCTCATTCCCAGGACGTGACTGCCCTGCTCCGAAAAAAACAAAAACACAAAAAACGGAACTGTCGGCAGAGCGCCACAAGATATAGTTAACGCTAGCTCTGTCAAAGCCCTGTCATCGCGGCACCCTACATCTGGTGATACTGACCGACACCGCGTGCCCTGAGGACGCGCCAGGACACACGGGTCATGCCAGCCAGCTCACCCGCCCCAGGCCACGTGGTGCACCATCGGACTCGCGTGATCGTGTCGGCAGCGGTGACCAGGCGCTGGCTGTCCCGGCGCTTCCCAGTCAGGTCTCGACATCTCGGCACCATCGGACTCGCGTGATCGTGTCGGCAGCGGTGATCAGGCGCTGGCAGTCCCGGCACTTTCCAGTCTGGTCTCGACATCGCAGCACGACGAGGCCCATGGATCTAGCTCAGTGACCTGGCTCATACAAGCTTTCCGTCTAATATCAGCGAGTAGCCGCACACTGGCCGCGATAATCGATGCTGTGCGTCAGCCCCCAGCTGGCATCGCCACTGCCGGCAGTCGCTGCGGGCCTGGCGGCGAGGGCGCTCGATGGACGGCACCGAAGCACTGCAGCGTGTAGCAAGCTAAGCCCGCAGCCGTCGGCTGTCTGTGCAGTGCACACGCACATTTTACTGAGCAGGGCGCCGAGCCCGGGCAGAGCGGGCAGTCGGCCGCGCCGGGGGCCGGACAGGCAGCTGGCCAGCAGGCCGCCAGCTGGCAGGTCAGGCGTCTCGGGGCTCAGCGCCTCCTCCCGGAGAGCGGCTGGGCTCTGCCGCGCCAACTCCAGCCGGCAGCTACGGCAGCACCGCCCACAGCACCGTGTCAGGAGCAGCGGAGGAGGCGCCCTGCTGCGACGCCGCCCAGCCCCACCCCTCCCAGCGCGTCTCAACATTCGGATTAGAGATGCACAAGCTATAAAACCTGACACGGACCCTGTACCGCCACCGTCCTACAGAAATATTTGTCAGGTTAGAGTCAACCACGTTTTACCGTTTCCAGCAGTGGCTCTGGCCTCAAATGTGTTTAATTTCAGACCTAGTACCGGCAAAGTACTGGCATTGTCAACCCAAACTCCGATGCAGTACCGCCGGTGCTGACAATGGTGCTGCAGGTACCATGGTCCCAAAATATTGCATCTCTTATCTTAACAAAACATAAACCAGATACATACACAGTGCGCTATCATTTGAGAGCTGCGTACGACATGTATTTGCTGATTCTGCATTCGCCGCATTCGTCACGGACTCGGGTAGCCCCGCATTCGCCGCTACCCATGATGCGCCAGGCAACAGCAGCAAACGGCGCCGCGCCGCGCCACGCCGAGCTGACCGCACCACATACGTCAGCTGCTGGGATGCCACAGCCGGCTGACACGTACCGCAGCTTTTCGATGCTCCAGTAATGGGTGGCGCCGTTCTTTAGGTCCTGCACTTCCACGGCGACCACCGTGCGCGACGTGGGGTGCAGTGCATCCTCCTCGTCCTCGTCGGAGGAGGAAGAGGCGGAAGACAGCAGGTCGGCTGGCAGCGGGCTGTACATGGTGTGCGTCATCAGCGTGAACTGGAACTGCACCTGTGGCAGCGACAGAGGGCAGCGTCAGGCCGTCAGAGAGCGCCGACACTGGAACTGCATTCGAGGCGATACAAGCTAACCCATTGAATACAAGCGCAGGACAGGACCGACTAGGCTCGTGGACTCGGCTGGGGCGTCACGCCTGCGCCGCGATGTTCACCTTCTTCTTAAGCTCGACGCTGATGGCGTTAGCCTCCTTGAGGAAAACGGCGTTGCCCCAGAGGTCGTCGCGGAGTGAGGTGAACTGATGGAAGCGCCACTTCTGGAAACAGGTGGCCGCCAGCTGGTAGTCGCGCTCTGTCCACGGCACCTCCCCCTCGAACAGCGGGTTCACTGGGGGAAAGAGCAGCACTTGGATTGCATGGCCCTGCTGTGCGGCATGTCGCCCTCGAACAGCGGGTTCGCTTTGTGACAAGGCTCAGCTGGATCGCATGGAATCACTCCAAGACAACTCTCTCTCCGGAACTGGAGGCTCACCTGGTCATAGAGAATCACATAAATTAAATGGTCTCTTTCAGAAACTACAGGTTTGCCAACTAACACAGAAATGGCCTGACCGCGTAACGTCACCTTACGATCCCTTTAGAGAAATATCAACGAAGTGGCTCTTAAGAGCATGCACGTCACATCATTTTCGAACGTTAGAGCCACGACGTTCAATTACAAGGAAAGGCACTCGACTCGCGCCGGCTCAAGCGCAGCTTCTGCACAGGTACTGTCATAGGGCATGCTGAACGTCATCAGCAGCCAACATGTGTACCGTATATGTCGTCTTCCGTATTGAGCTCCTCGGTGTTTGTGTAGGAAGAGTACATGGACATGGTCATGCTCTGCTCCTCAACTTGCTTTTGGAGGGCGTCTATCCGGGCCTCGTAATTCTGAAAAAAAGACAAATGGTGAAGCTCATGCAGCGGACAAATCAGCTACGAACCGCGTGATGGTTTGCCCTCAGGGGACAATTACAATAAATCGCCTTCCATAAGCGAGATAGATATGGTTAACATTCTTGAGCTTCACTTGTCGACTCCGTCATGAAACCAGGTCTCCAGGATTTGTTACGAAGCGAGCTGGTGATCATCTACGTGAGCGTGCACACATGTCTCCCAAAACGATACCTGTCGCTCCTTTTCATATTCTTTCTTCCTTTCCTCCTTTTCCTTTCTAAACTGTTCCTCCATGTTCTCCAAGCGTTTCTCCATCTCTTTCTTCAGGTCGATGCCTTCAAAAAATGAACCGGCACTTTGTTATACACTTCAGATGAAATCATGCCAATCATATTAACACTATGTTCGAAATCATGCGAATTGCTAGACTCTGGTAAGCGTAAAACCAATAAAATGTCGCACATTGGGGAAAAGAATAACATCTGAGTGAATCTGGGTTACTCTGAGTGACAAGTAGAAGCTCTGGTTCTCTTGCTAGCGTATCTAAACGGTTGGAATGAAAACACACGTGCCTCACGTTTTGACCAAACACAGCCGCAATTTTCACACCAAAGCTCCCGAACTTCTGCAACGCATTCTCGCCAGCTTGACTGGTGTTAACTGCAGTGGAAACGCTCTGTCCTTTTATCGAAGGGCGGATTTTCTTGAACATCTCTAAGCTTAGTACTGCGATACAATCGCAACCAGTCCTGGACAAATATAAGTTAAGCTAGTAGCTTTGAACTGGCACCACTATGCAACTAATTGGGTAAAATACTATTTATCACTGAAAGTAACTAAGAAACAGCCCATTTTCAAAGCATTGTAGTGTTCAGCCTTGGTGTGGTTGGCATGACCAGCGTCAGAGCGACCAGGCACCGGGCGGCTGACGACGACAGCGGGTCAATACCTTGCTTTTCGAGCAGTTCCACCTGAGCAAATTGCCAGTCCAGGGACTCCGCAGACGGTGCTGACTCGTCCAATGCCCGGCCTCGCTTCTCCCATGCTGAAAACGCTCAGCGGCGTGAAACATATGAACAACACGCATTAGCTAACTCAATGACCAATGAAGAAGTTCGTCAAAATCTGACTCTTGTCGTACAACAAAAACGGAAAAAGTTAGGTGCGCGACGGGCGGGACACCTGCTTTCAAAAGGGCAGGCCATACATGAGAAACATGCTTCATTCTCGTGAGTAGTTTGTTGACAATGACCCGTCAATGCTCCGCCACATGCCGCGGCATGTGCTCGGTTTGCGGCGTGGCGCGCACGACGGCACCTGCAGCCGGGCCGGAGCACCGACCTTGCTCGGGGTGTGTGAAGCGGAACACGTGGTTCTTGCCCAGGATGACCCGGCTACCGGTGGTGAGGACCAGCGGCTGGCAGACGCTGCGGCCATTCACGTAACACAGCGCGCCCTCGTTCGGGAATAGCATCACCACGCCCTCCCTGGACGACACGAATGGTCACAATCAGAACGGCAAATCTGAATAATAAGGATTCGAAGATCACGAGTTGCTTTATACAACGCATGTACACGTTGAGCCCAATCATCTTTAAAGTAGTCAACTAACGGTGACACTATGTGTGGTTAAGATGTATTTGACTCGGATGGATAGTCAGGTAGGAGTCATTTTATCAGAATCAGAAAACACTGATGGAACTGATGGGGCCGGAGTTTATCACAACGACACCGTGGTGGAATAAGCCTTGGATGGGAACATGTGCACGTCTGGTCTCCCTTCTGGTCATTCTGCTCCTTTCACTGCTGACCGTCATAGGAAGCGGGATACGTTCTCTTCAGAGGCATGCGAGCACTGTGCAAAGAAGCGGTCACCGCCGCCGAACGACTTCACCAACGTCACCGTTACATAGGACGTCTGCGACAATGCTAACGCTCTGCACTTCATCACGAACCGGAGGCGCTAAGAGGGAAGTTTATCGCTGCAATCGCAACGACCCCAACAGCTGAACGTACCCTTCTCTTTCCCTTGCTCCCACCCCTCTCTCAGCGTAACTACAACGACCCCAACAGCTGAACGTACCCTTCTCTTTCCCTTGCTCCCACCCCTCTCTCAGCGTAACTACAACGACCCCAACAGCTGAACGTACCCTTCTCTTTTCCTCGCCCCCACTCCTCTCTCAGCGTAACTACAACCACCTCAACAGCTGAACGTACCCTCCTCTTTTCCTTGCTCCCACGCCTCTCTCAGTGTAACTACAACGACTTCAACAGCTGAACGTACCCTTCTCTTTCCCTTGCTCCCACCCCTGCCGCAGCGCGGATACCGTGACACAGTGTTGCGATGGTGTTGTGGTCGCTCCCACCGCTGCTGCAGCGCGGATGCCATGACACAGTGCTGCGATGGTGTTGTGGTCGCTCCCACCCCTGCTGCAGCGCGGACGCCATGACACAGTGTTGCGATGGTGTTGTAGTCGCTCCCACCCCTGCTGCAGCGCGGATGCCGTGACACAGTGCCTGCGATGGTGTTGTAGTCGCTCCCACCCCCTGCTGCAGCGCGGATTCCGTGACACAGTGTTGCGATGGTGTTGTGGTCGCTCCCACCCCTGCTGGCAGCGCGATGCCGTGACACAGTGTTTGCGATGGTGTTGTAGTCGCTCCCACCCCTGCTGCAGCGCGGATGCCGTGACACAGTGCTGCGATGGTGTTGTAGTCGCTCCCACCCCTGCTGCAGCGCGGATTCCGTGACACAGTGCCTGCGATGGTGTTGTGGTCGAACTGCATTCCTGGAAAACCAGGCCACGGGGTTCGATCGCGAGATCTCAAGATCATTCGAGATGGCGGTTGAGCCGCCCTCGACCCCTGACGGCTGACCTGTTCTCAAAGATGCAGTGCTCGTTGTAGATGTGCAGGCCGATCAGCTGGATGTCCTGCGGTATGTTGGCTTCTGCGGAGCCGACGCGCGTGATGCCCTCCTTGATGTAGTAGATGAGACACTCGGACATGGACGGGTCCTCGTTCAGGTTCACCAGGTGCGGCGTCTGGAGCAGGCACAGGTAGCCGGCTGGAGAGAGCACGGACCACGAGCGCGACGGCGCCAGCACCAGAGCTCAGACCAGCACCAGAGTTCAGACCAGCACAGGAGTTCAGACCAGCACCAGAGTTCAGACCAGCACCAAAGTTCAGATCAGCACCAGAGTTCAGACCAGCGTCCAGAGTTTAGACCAGCACCAGAGCTCAGGCCAGCACTTCAGGGCATACCATCGGCAGGTGCAATGACTTTACGGTAGCTTCTGCATCTAGTTATGTACCGTTGTTGGTAGCAGCATCACAAGTCCTAGAGGCCACCGATGCAAAATAAAAACGTTATTCAGCCCTGAAAAATCACTGCTCAATCGTCCTCCAGCTGCTGGTCTTGGACTTGAGGTCTCCAAGTCCACAGCAGAGGCCGTATCCTGCCCTTTCCTGTCAAAGTCAATGAACGTTGAAGGCAATGAATTTGATGGTGCACCAGAGTGGCGTTAACATTACCTTTTTTGGAGAGAAAATGCCCACAGTAGCACCGTCCTCCTTGAGGGCGATGCCCATCTCGGCGAACACGGTCTCTCTATGCCGGCGAATGTCGTCTGTTTTTCTCAGCTTCTCCTCCCAGGTCTCATTCAGCTCTGTCAAAAAACGAGCACAAGAGACCAGTAGAGACTGTCACCGCACACACCAGCTGTAAGTGTATGCAAACGCGACGCTCAAATACCGTCTGATCAGATAGGGTGCCTACTTCCATCGCGTGTCAATCTGCACTGCAGTAAATTCAGTTGAGTAAGGGCCATCTTTGAGCCTTTTATGGTTCATTTACCTCGTGCGTGTTAACTTTCGTAAAAGACTCAGTCTCAACCAGATAATAGTGGCTGCAGAATACCGCCACGCTTTATGAACAGCTATTACACAGTGAGCCGATTACTATTTCCAACAATGGGAAGCGCTCCATTCGCCGGCTGACGACATAGCTGTCACGACTCTAATGGCCGTCGGATCGCTCACAGCATCCTCTAAAATGGCGCCTCGCAGTGGAATCAGGTCATCGAGGCGAGAATGGCCGAACATTGACCTGTTTTGGGCGGCATGTGAGCAGGCCGGCCAGGGTCAGAGGGTTTCGCAAAGCCATTGGTCGATGTTGGCCCAAGCGATCGACCGTCACCCATCAGTGCTGAGGGTCCGGCCGGTTCTGACCAAAACTCTCACCCCGTCCTCCTCTCAACTCCTCAGAGGAGGTCACATGAGGACACCGAAGCCCCCCTCACCGGGCTAGGTCACCAGAGTCTACTGTCTTATCTTTCAAAGCTGCAATGCCACCTGTGGAGCCGTTCTGGCTCCGCCCCAGACCAGCCCCGGCCGTTATAGCGGGAGTGGTGGCATGCCCTCAAGCACCGTCTGCCGACCTGCCATAATTTTCTCGTTGACCTGCAGCTGATGGACGGCAGCCTTGGCGGACGGCGGCTCGGCCGGGTTGGCGTTCACCGTCTCCTCCGTGCAGCTTTGGTTCATGGCGTTGTTCCGTAGCTCCTCTGGGGAGCGGCGTAATGTCACTGGCCCAGCACTGCGGACCCCTTCCGGTTTCGTCTCCGCCACACACGACAGCGTTGGCGTGACTGAAGGATGAATGGTATCTTCACCAATGCCCAGTACCTGCTGCAGCCCTGGCACTTTTCTGTTTGACAGCTGAAACACGTAAATGTTTACCACATGCACACGTTGTGACGCACACGTGCGCCAACAACGCGTGCCTTGCGTGGCACACGTTGTTGGCGACGTTAACAACGCTACCTTGTGTGCGTCAGATCCATTACAAATCCGCACCACGCAAATGGGGTGAGTTACACGAACCTCCTTCGAAAAGCTATTGACCATGTGGTCATGGCCTCGAAGAGGTGAACAGCACAACGCTTTGGAAGCCACACCACGCAGAACATTAAGCACTTCTTCGTGAAGTAGGGTGTGGCGCAGCAGGCGTCACAAAACAGCATACCAGCCAGGCAGCCGCGCAGACTCCATTAAGGGCGGCGGAAATATGAAATGGCGAGGTGCCCATGGCGTTTGTCTCACATTACGCCACTAAAATGAACCCTGCTTAACAGAAGGTTTCGAAAGGCCACTAAATGAACTATAATTCTATCTTAAACCAATGTAAGATTTACGTTGCTTGGCAGAAATCTCAATTTGTTGCATACCTCCTACAATGAGAGTGCACCTGCAGTTCGATTGCAACATCTAGTGAATGTTTATGTTTGAGACCTTTGTCTCGAGTGCAAACATTGTGCGCAGAAAAACTTTAGTGATACTAGCACCATAGAATGCGCTTGAGCTGGCTCACTGGTAGCTTTGGCTGGGTACACAGCAGACATCTTTACAGTCGCTCTCAAACAAAACGTAAAAATCTAGCCTCGCCCGTTTTATATTGACAGATCTAGAGCCCAAGTGCTTTGAGTCAGCATACTCGCAAGTGTATCACTACCAGTTTCTCGGCGGTCTCCACAAATGTGATTGATCGTTCGACACCGCAGTGGGAAGGACTTCCGCCGCCCCGGTCTCGACGGTGGACAAAATAAGCGGTAGCTGCGCTCTAACCACCGTGGGAGCGCACACCTATCTACACATAGGTGCCGCTTCAACAATGAGCAAAGCAAGGTGCTGTGCATTTCAAAGATAGACTTGCAGCCTAGCGGGTTCAAAATCAGGGAAAACACGGATGTCAGTTGCTTTGCGCGCAGGAACGCCTATTCATCTTGACATCAGCACATACAGGCCGTGATGATCGGAGAAATGACGCCAGCCTGCAGTGTTGGGCGTCCATAGACTGAACTGGATAGCTGAGACAGTAGCAATAGCCCTTTTCCTCGAAAAAAAAACCAGGAGGATGGAGATATAGATGGGTTAATATTTCGACAGCATGTCTTTATTGAAACAATAGCAGAAGTTTCTGCTTTTGTTTTCATAAAGGCAAGTTGCCGAAATATCAATCCAGCTATATACTCACTCTCCTGTTTTTCTCCGAGGAATAAGGCGATTGCTGCCGTTTTATCTATGTGAATAATGTTCCTCGCAAATGCACTGAACAACTTACGCAATTTTGAACTGGATAGCTACAAACATTGATGGTCTGGCTGCCGGGTCACCTTCGCTTTGCTTCTGATACTTGTGGTGCTCTTTTGCTGCGCATATTTGCTGCATCAGACGACAGTTCTGATTGGTAGTGGCACCTACCGCTTGTGGTGGCGAGTAAATGTCAGTACTACCATCACTATGAAACGGAAAAGCACGCCGACATAAACCAACAGCTATGGTTTAAAGAGAGCACGTTTTTGCTGTTCTTGATAATCATGATTCCGGCTTGCGACCACGAACGACATGTACAAATGCAAATCCTCACAATCGACTATTGCAGAAAGCATAACTAGCAACAAAGCACCACATATATCAGTGGCGCGGCGAGAAGGATAACTCGAGAGGCGACACGTTGATATCTGTCACCCGCCCTATTCTTCTACCGATTTCTGAAGACAATGCATAACGGCCGATAGCGGAGCCTACATAGCGGAACTTGGCATAAAGCGATGCAAGCTGCAGAACAAATAGGCGGAAGACCGTTGCTACTCACGGGCCTTATGTCTATCGTTCGAGTAAATGACACTGCCGTCTGAAATGGCGCAGGATAATTATCAGTGTCAATAACTGTCATGATATATCCTTGCGTAGACCACTCAAGTGTTTCTGAACACTTTTCCTGGCGGCTAAACCCCCAGAACAAGTGAGTCCAGCAAGCAGCCAGCCAGGAGACCTTGCCACCGAGTCACCGGGTGCATCCTCGTCCCCCCCCCCCCCCCCACAGCTCATCGTGTGCCGCTTACCCTCCTCGACCTGGACGCCCTCGGCCTTGAGCAGATCACGCAGTCGACTGATCTCTTCCCGCAGCTCGCGTATCATCTTGGCGTTAGCGTCCTCGTTCACCACCGCCTTGCACATGATCTGCTTGGCTCGGTCCGCGTATCTGTCGAACATTTGCCCAGTGGACTGCCGTTCGTCTTCTACCCGAACGTGTCAGCAGCCCAGCTGTGTAGAAGGCTGTGCTATTGGTACGGGAAAGCACAGACAAGCGACGCACGAAAAATTTGCGATAGCAGCAACTTCTAACTCATGACGGGTACCGGCCAAAAACAACTGCATACGAAAACCCAAAATTCTAGTTGCAGTAGGTCGCCTTTTTAGAGCAGTATCGAGTGCGAAGGTCCGTGTCTGGGCGCACCGGACCATGGGGGCAACACGGCCGGCCGGCGGGGACCAGGGGCGCTCACCGCAGGGTGGAGAGCGTCTCGTCATAGTTGATGTCGGCCGGCGACAGAGCAGCCACCATGGCCGTCTTGCTGTTGCCGCCCAGGTTCTCACGTAGAAGCCAGGTCAGCACCGAGTCCCGGTACGGAATAAACTCGGCCTTTTTCTTCTTTTTGGACGCCTGTCGGCCACACGCCAGCTCAGGCCGACACCGCTCCCCTTGCTAACCAAGGGGGCCACCAGAGCTACTTCTTCATTTGTGATAGCGCATCGTTAGCGACCCTAATGAAGCTGCTCACATGATCACACAAGGCCAAGTTCAGGCCGCTGTGTCGCCCTTGCAATTTCTTTGCCGACAAAACATGCAGCTCTGGTTCCATTTTGTGTGTCATGTGAAAACAGCAAACGACGTGGGCCACTGGTGCCTATAAGTATGCTTTCTAGCATGAGTTTCTGCACGGTCTGGTTCCGTGACCTCTGAACGGACGGCAAGTCTCGTCCAAATGTGGGGGGTCGCCGCGCTCGGGCGCACAATAAGCCTACACTCGCCGGCCGGTGATCGGGGCTGTGGCATGGCCAGCCAGCGGGGTTGCCGGCTGCCTCGGTTGACTGACGGCAGCTCCGGTTATGGCGTCATTTCGGCAAGATCTCACATACATCGCCGGCTGGAGCTTCAGCTCGGGCCCGACGGTTCGCGACAGCCCCTGGCGCGTTGTTCGAGCTCGGCATATTGCAGGGTTACGAGTAGGCTGACGCTGCGTTTACAGCCGAGCCTGCCATGCCCCGCTTTATGAAATACGTAGCAGCCCAACGCGCTATAGTTCCTTCAACGGCGGAGGCTTTGGCGTTCTTCGCTCGCTCATTACCATAGGAAGCTCCTCAAACATCCCCATTGCAGTGAACTAATCACTCGCATCACGAGAACCAGAACCACCCCAAAGACCGCTATTCGGTGGATGTCACTGCAAATTGAATGTCAATGAGTCGCCTGGCGTATTAGACCAAAAGACGGTCATGCATTCGCGTATAGCGTCCGTACGGGTATCCCAGTCCGCACGTGCATGGCGTTATTCACGCATTGAAAGTCTATTTTAACATGCGGTTCAAATACAATTGTCATAAGAACGTGGCCTCCTCTACACTTCAGACCACATGGCCACGTCCATTGATTAGCCTAGCAAGGGACAGTCGTATTGCCAAAGGAGGTGTCCATACGGCTACCCGGAGCCAGCGGGGCTGGGGCTTCGCGCCAATGGTCCAGTGACATCGCGCCGCTCGGCGACCTGGTTGGAATGTACGTACTGGTCAGGCGAAAAGGAAACAAGGACGCCAGCCGATCTAGGCTAATAAAACGTATCATGTAGTACGATAACGACCGAAAAGTTTGTTGTAGAACGGGCCACAGAGTGCTTGTGGCCGGCAAGAGACCGGCTGGGAAGGCAGGTCTGATAGTAATGTGGCTGCTTGGTCCACCTGACTATCGGGGCGAGAACTGGTGCTTCCGGGTCAGCAGGGGGACTCTGTCCGCAAGGTCTGAGGGACTGGAGTCTGCGGTACTTACCGGCGCCGAGGACTGCCGCGAGGGAGGGGGGATGCAGCATCAGTACTACGGCACCGCTGCCCATTTTCATAGCGTCTGCTGACAATGTGCGGCACAGACCCTCAGGCTTGGGGCTGGAATGATCAACTGATTAGCGCAATCGGGCTCTCACGTGGCTAGTTCGGGCTCAAATACCGGCTGCTCCATGGCCCTGAACGCTAATATCCTAAGTGCAGCTGCTGGTGCTTCGTACAAAGGGGCGTGAGGACGTGCATCACTTCCCCTTAAAAAACAACCAACAAAAGCTCCTCCTGACTCCAGGTCTCCTCTGCGGAAATACTTGACATTCTCAGCCCCTGTCTATCACACTGGAGAACTGAGCGGAGTAAGGTGCTGTATTGGGGTAACGCGATTAGGAATGAGTCACCGATACCCGCATCCCACGAAGTCATTTGCTGAGTGGACGCTCACCACTTCCGCCAGCGCTGAGATGACTTTCCCCAGAGTGGTCAGCGACTTGTTGATGTTGGCTCCTTCTTTCAGCCTGGGTGCCCTTTGCGCCCGTAGAGTCAGCTCTTTCTGAGCCCGCCAGATCCACCAGTGATATTTTGCTGACCTAGCATCGAGGCATTCGGTCAGCCCATGTGGAGCAAAGGTACTTGTGCGAAGGTCAGCCTACGTTGTTCGCACGCAAGGTACGTTCCGAGTGGTGACAATACCCTAACCCCTCCCCCTATCTTGAAAACTGCGACATCTTCGTGACAAGGTCATGGACGCTGCGCAAACATTCCGGGTCTAGAAAAAGCGGCTGAAGCTTTGCCAGCATCGACCGAATGAAATTTAGGCGAAGCTTCAAATCACGCATGCATTTCACTACACGGGGCAAATGGCTGTTTCTAACCAGTTTCTACAGGCTGCGAGCACACGATAGACGCGGCATTCACGCAATAGACGCGGCATTCACGCCCTTCCGAGCGGCATTCACGCCCCCCCCCCCCCCCCCCCCCTCCCCCGAGCAGCATTCATGCCCCTCCGAGCGACATTTACGCCCCTCCGAGCGGCATTCACGCCCCTCCGAGCGGCATTCACGCCTCTCCGAGCGGCATTCACGCCTCTCCGAGCGGCATTCACGCCCTCCGAGCGGCATTCACGCCCCTCCGAGCGGCATTCACGCCCCTCTGAGCGGCATTTCACGCCCCTCCGAGTGACATTCACGCCCCTCCGAGCGGCATTCACGCCTCTCCGAGCGGCATTTCACGGCTTGCGAGTGTGCGAACCTTCTACGTCTCCTCCCAAACCAAGTACGGGACCTTCTCTGTCTCCACTCCCGAGACGGGGGTCGCACGTCTTCTGGGCAAATATGATGGTGATAGACGGCATGCGAGCGGCTGGACGTTTCGTTCATGTTCGTGGCAGCCACCGTTCTGTGAGCAGAGCGGACGGACCCTCAGTACAGGCCGCCCCGGAGGTCAGCAGAGCCCGGTAATGTCAGCGGCATGGCGGCAATCCCAGCGTCTGGTGGGAGTGCCCGAAGGTCAGCAGGGCCCAGCAACGTGGGGTCCCACGTGCGGTAATCCCGACACCCGGTGGAAGGGCTGCACGATCATCAACGTCGCTGTTTTGAGATATGAAATCCGACTGCCCAAGCTTGGAAAGCTTGTGGTACAGAATCTGGGCCCAGGTGGTGCGAAAGTTTGTAATGATATGGCGAGGGTACACTGTATGGCACAATATAGCGCCAGACCACCACGCCGAGTCCGGCCACGGGTGGCCAGTCTGGACAGCCGAGTCTGCGCAATCTGCAGGTGTGGTGGGAAGTCTGTCTCCCAGCCCAAACGCGCCATTCCTGGCAGCCGAACGTTTGCACCGGCCTGAGAGCCCAGCCAGGAGGGCCGACTCAGGCTGCCAAACGCTCAATGGGAGACGGCAACGGACGAGCGGCGATTTCGAAGTCGATCTGGTTGGTGGTCCCCGTGGGACCCAGGAGGCTACTCGTGGCGTTTGACAGATTGAGCCGAGACGAGACTTTTAAACGCTATTCTGGAGCAGCCCTATGTGTCCACAGTGGTCTTCCAGGAAACCCGTGCGACGCAGGACTAACCTCGCCTTGTTGCCCTGGTCATGAGGTCGCGGATGTCTTCGTAAGATGTGACGGCCATCTGGAAAGGTCCTCAACATAAGGTCCCAGCAGCGGGTGCTCTCGCACGCGCAGGTGACTCTTGTTCTTCGGGTTTAGCAGGTCCCGGACGGCGCTCGCAGTAGATCTCCATGTAGCTGACCTTCGGCGCAGACGCAGGGCGGTCAGCGGTGGGCGACGCCGCATAAAGGCTACTCCCAATTGAATGATATGCCGGTGCTCCAAAAAACATGTGCTTATTGCTGCAAAGTGCGCCTTGGTGAGCGATAGACAGGGAAAAAAGGGAGACGGAAGGATCGTACGAAAAGTGCGGTGATGCATGACGTACGCATCAGGAGATGTGCACATCCAGTTCAATGTTAAATTTAAATTCAGGTCAAATTCTTAGCCAGATTGGTGCTACCCTATTATAAATAGATGTTGACAATGATGCTAAATTACCTCACATGAATAATTTCTCTTGGGTTGTAACTGAATGATAACGATTGTTGCAGATCTGGCTTCTTCCCAAGACAAGCAGGACTTCCCAAGGAATGTTTTCCTGGCGTACGCTTGTGTATCATTTGGTATGCAAGCCAACAACAATTTTCGATAGTAAAGCAAAGAATAAAAAGGATCAAGCATTCCGAGCAAGCTGAGTTACTCAGACTCACTGCTAAAGTTTGTTTTTAGACGCCCGTTAGGTCATCCGGCACTTATCCCCTGTGACTGCATGTTGATATCGCCAAACAGATTAGAAACTCAATTTTATGGAAAATTTGTGCCTGGCATTTGGGGTGAACTGGTTTGAAATGGTTAATACTAGCATTAATGCAGTGCCTTGAGGTAGATACAGATCTAGGTCGTAATTTAGCAAGCTGTCTGTATCTCGGCGCACCAAGCACGGCTCTGAGAGGCAGACGCTGCCCGCGAGCATTGGATCGCCAGATCAACGCTCGTTTTCCCCAGTCACGTGCAAGGCTGGTTTCGATCAATGCACTTATCATGACAAATGGGTTATTTATTTTGCCGCGGTTCAGTGAGCTCTTTCGAAAACAAAAGTTCAGATGCTATGCCAGAATTTTTCTGGGTTCTATAGAGATATTGAGGGTCCGTCAACATAGGTTACAAAAAGAAATGGGGTCAATGGCCACCCGATGTTCTTCTGACTATGCTCAACATTCAGTCAAATTCAGTCAGATTCAGTCAGAATCGACAAGTGAGAGCAATTATTTAACATAGATTTGGGTATGCGCGCTCGCAAGTTCTAGGAATAAAAACTTCGACGGCCGGCGCAACAGTCACCGTGGGACGCGTGCCATTGGCCCTGCGGCTAAAATCAAGCCGGGGCCAACGAACGGTCGAAATGCTGTCGAATGTGAAATGCCTTTGAACGTTTCAAGGCATTCACCTGTGCCATTTACAGATTGATGATCGGAACGTATTAGCATTTACAGCACTGCGATTTGGTGATGGAATCTTGCGGTAGAGCTGGAAGAGTAAAGGCAGGAAATTTATTTTCGTGTTGCTGTGTTTTGAATAGCAAATTTGTTCAGAAGATAACCCCAAATTATCAAGATCAGTGCACGCCCAAATCGCATGAGCTTTATGACTTTACGAAGTTCTGCTTTTAAAGCGTATGACCTGATGACTTCCGGAGGCGTTATGTCACGATGAACGCTCCCGTGTGCCCGGTGCTCTCGTGTGCCCGGTGCTCTCGTGTGCCCGGTGCTCTCGTGTGCCCGGTGCTCTCGTGTGCCCGGTGCCCGCCGCCTGGTGCTCTCTGAAGCGGGCAACGGCGTTTGGCTTTGCAGAAAACGCTACCCCATAGCTGTTCTTGCTCATAAGGCTGCGAGTGGCTAGGTTCAAAATATTTTATATACTTGTTTTACAAATCGACTTTGCGAAGAGTGAATGACCTCAGGTAGACTGTTTGGCCCTTTTCACTGTTGACGCTATTTTTAATCTACTCTGTTGAACACCAGTGAGACTCATTACCTTTTTTTCTGGTTAACGGGCTCCGTGGATAGAATAATAGGGGACACACTATCGCCCCAGCCAAAAGCTGAAGAGCCATTCCGTCCAGCGTGGGGTGCGGACCGACTAACCCTCTGACAACACGGAGACGTGTCTCTTGGGCGATCCGGAGGGCCATTAAAAAGACATATCATGGGTCGGCCCCGCCCTGACGCGGGAAGCCCTCTGAACGGGACAGTTGGCCCCAGTCGATGCAGAAGCCCTTGCTGGAGCAACGAGTTCCCCAATTGCCGCAGTTTGGTCCCATAATTGACGCTCAGAATCTAATGAGCTTCAAAAGCCCTTACTTGGTACGGGGGTGGAGGTACCCCGTTCGGTACTGAGGGCCCTGATTGACACAGGGCCCTCCATTGTCTCATTGTAAACTTTCACACTAAAACCTTTGATCTCCTTTCGCTGTCAGAGGGTCCCGACAAATGCAAGAGGCCTTCTTGAAGTCTGGGTCCTGTTCCGGTCCTCTCTCTATTTAGCAAAGGTTCTCCTGGCTGACTGGAGGGGGCCCTCAGGACCCCTCATTGGGCTCCCTTCGGGTAACCTCGAACATGGCCTCTGGCCGACTCGAAGCCACTTGCCGACACGAAGCGAGCTGTGCGGTGCTGGTTGTCATCGGCCGCTATAGTACGAGCCGGAATTTCAAAAGTGACTTACAGCCAGCACTGTACCTTACATTCAGGCCCTTCATAGTCATGAATCGTCAGTCCCAAGAGACCCTTCGGCCCCTCTTCGGGTCGCCTCGACCCACACCGTGGGCGACTGGGGGCCTCTCACCAGCGCAGTACAAGTACCCCCCCCTACCCTCCCTACAGTACCCCCTACCTCCCTACAGTACCCCCTGTTATGCACTGGGGAGCCCAGACCAATGCAGCGGTTCCTCATTGACTTCGGCGTCGCGACCGATGTAAATCGCAGCTCCGCCTGTGTCCCTGCTTAGGAAATGAGCCGTCATGCCCAGACCGACACGGGGCCGACTGTTCGGTAAATGTAGTGCCTACCTGACATAGAGCTCCAGGGTGCTCCCATCGCAAAGTGACCTCTGACTGACATTTGGGGGCCGAGCCCTGCGCGCCTGGTTCCTTAATGCAATTTCCAGCCAGCTCTTTGGACCCTAAATCCTTGGTCGCGAGGGGCTCTTCGGCACCTCGGAACCTAAGGAGGGAGAGTGGGGGGAGGGGGGGGGGGCACGGGCCCCCTGTGACCTCCCCACGGCTTAAGCCGCTGCGAAGGTGTTATGCATTGGCATCTCCTAAAGCGCCACCACAGTGCTAATATTTCGGTGCCGGGACAACCAGACACAAAATGCCGACTGCTTGTGGAGTCTGCACAGCCACGAGACAGAAGGCATTCTAGCGCAAGGTACGCTAATGGACGTTCAGCGCACAAACAAACCGGTTTTTAGAGTTGCGGTATTCAAGAGCCATCTCGGAGTAGATACAATGACAATGTGGTCCAGATAGCCGCGTCGCATGCCCCTCCCACGACAGGCGGTAAGTGCGGCCATGCAGCCAGCGACACTTTCGAACACTGCCCCTGGGCGAATCGGAGGCTGTTGTCCCACGATACATTGCCATACATAGGTCAGCGATCAATCTGGTGCTTGAAGCGGGTGAGCCAGCTGTTATTGGCATGGAGGTTTAGGACTGTAAAATGTCTAGTTTGGTCTAGACTAACCTCCACCGATATCTGGGCGTCTATGTCATTGCTGTTGGACACCCGTTGGAAGAGGTTGCGGCAGATCCTGGGGATGATGCCCTCCTGGTCGTGCTCCGCCTTGCCCATCATCGTGTACGACTTCCCGGCCCCTGTCTGGCCGTAGGCGAATATGCACACGTTGTAACCTGTGTGCAGATCAAAGGCATGCATCAGGACTTGTCCAGGGCGTTTGAAGACTGTCGTTCGATTGTACTGACTTCAAATGGACGGAACGTCCAGGACGCCGAGAAGATGTGAATAATTGCATTATTAACTACAGGAAAGCCCAAGAAGAGCGGCGCGTACTTGGAGGTGTAGGAACAGCCCCCGAACCTCACATCGCGCCAATGGGATTTACATGGGAACTAGCGACGGAATACGCACCACATCAAAAGCTTAGAAGCAGTATTGAGCCATACTGGTTAATCAGAAAGATGTCCGAAAAACTTCACGATATGCTTCACGTAGCTGATGGACCGAGCGACCTCAGTACACAACGGATCGGCTGTGTGCCAGGACATTGCGACATATCCTGGAGACAAATGGCAAGTCAGGGCATTGCTGAACCGCATCGCTGGATTGTGCTCATCAGCTGTGTGAGCTAGCGCTGCGTCACCGGTGTTGACTCCGGCTCTGATAGCGGCTGCGAGCGGGGGAGGACGCCATTTCACGTGGGGCGTGACCGCAGTCGGGTCGATCAAGCCAGCTGACGTCAGCCCAGAGGGCAGCGGCGCTTGACTCCGGAGCCGAAGGTCAGTTGGAGGTCAGGCGGCGTCTCGGCCGGTGAGAGGTCGGCTCGACGCCCTCACCGGCCGCCCGTCGTCACCATCCAGCTGCTGATCGGCCGCCGCCGCTCGCCCGTCGGAATCGCAATGACCGCCAACGGCACGTGACGAGAATGATCGCAATCATAAAAGTGGACGGAGTCGGAATGTGAGGCCACTGTCCTGGGAAACGGGGACCACAACACCTCGGCTGGTTGTGGCGGAGTGGAACGGAAGGTACGTACGTAAACCGGTTCGGAATGCTTTGCTTCCCTATGGAACAGTCACTACCACCAACGCATTCTTGTTCCCGACGCATTATAAAAAGGTTACCGAAAGGGACAAAGAAACAAACCCGCCTCAATCCACTCGAAACCCCGCAGGCATAAAAATGGGTGTGTACATGTCAACAAATATCTGAACAAACAAGCGCAGTCATTCTCATGCACACGGAATGGATTGCTATCACGCTATGCACATGCAATGCGATGCCCGCCGCTTGCTGGTCGCCATACATTTACAGGAGCAATGGACGAGCTTCCGTAATGGACCAAAGCATAGCGCGAATGACATGAAACACTACACAATCGGTTACTTGGCTTCACAATAATCACCGTAGTCACGGACCTCAATCTACTTTTAACGTTGTGTCACAGGACGACATTTAGTCAAACGATAAAGACAGACCTCGAAGGCTGCTCGAGATCTAGCGACCTTTCAGGGCATGACGTGACCCTAGCCCCCAACAATCAATCCGCAGCGCGCCCGCGGCAGCTTTTGACGCAACGTACCTTGAAACGCGTGATCCAGCATCTCAACGCCGACTGTCCTGGTACACCCGCTCTTGGGAGGCAAACTGGGGCGCCGATGGCTGAAAATGCAACACCAACCAGTCAACTGACAGCCACCCGCTCTTGGAAGGCAAACTGGGGCGCCGACGGCTGAAAATGCAACACCAACCAGTCAACTGATAGCCACCCGCTCTTGGAAGGCAAAATGGGGCGCCGACGGCTGAGAATGCAACACCAACCGGTCAACTGACAGCCACCCGCTCTTGGGGGACAAACTGGGGCGCCGACGTCTGAGAATGCAACACCGACCGGTCAACTGACAGCCACCCGCTCTTGGAAGGCAAACTGGGACGCCGACGGCTGAGAATGCAACACCAACCAGTCAACTGACAGCCATCCGCTCTTGGGGGGCAAACTGGGGCGCCGACGTCTGAGAATGCAACACCAACCAGTCAACTGACAGCCACCCGCTCTTGGGAGGCAAACTGGGGCGCCGATGGCTGAGAATGCAACACCAACCAGTCAACTGATAGCCAGCCATTCAGACAGCATGGCCCTAAACTGCCAAGGTATTGGTCCATATTGGCTGCCCCTCAGTTAACTACCATCGCCGAAAATATATTATCTGCACCAGTGAGTTCACCTGCATCACACAACTAGCTTTTCGAAGTCATGGCGATCACATGTATTTACATGACCATTGCATGGCCACTAGCTGATCACCTCCAGCTCTGGTGCGACAGTGTAGAATAACACGCGTGTTCATTGCCACTGTCCGCCCATGCCCCCACATCAGGTTTGATACCTACATCAGCCGAAATATACATTTTCAGCGCATCGTTTGGCGACCTGTGTCAATACGCCCCATCCAAGGAGCCTTATTTGATAAGGGGCGTGAATTTCGATTCATGCACCCGTGGCGGGGGTGGGTTTCGACTCGCGTCAGGTGCTTGCTATTGGGCCCTGCCTGGGACGGCTTGTGGTCGGTGGCTAGTGGCGGCGCTAGGTCAGGTGACGTCGGTGGGCAGGACAGGCCGTACCGAACGTCGAGGCAGGTGAAACTTTCGTCCTGAAATGCTGCCATCGGCGCGGGTCTCCTCGATGGTAGCGTCAGGGTTACGCAACAACAACTGCTTAGGGTGGGCGCCGATCCCACAAATTCGTCCAGTCAAAATGTTTGGACCAAATCTTTAACAGCATACGTTCTTGGACAGCATAGCATATTCACATCTAGCAGCAGGCTGCGAAGTAGTAACTAGTCTGAGCAAACAGATCACTTGTGTTGGGTTCAGTACTAGCTCCAAATAGTGATAAGACAATGCCTGTTTACAACAATGCCATCCGCCGGCAAACAAATATCATACCGCATTTGGTGATCATCACGCCCTCTCCACCATTGTAGTCTAACTTCCGGAGGATGAGAGGATGCGTTGGTGTTAACTACTGCACTATAAGGTCGTGCGTCCTTCCACGTGGCGTTGGACCACCTGTGCCGAGATCTTCGGTGGCTGTGAACTCCAGCCTTAACAGCGCACATGGCACGAGTCGTCGGGGCGTGGTCAGGCGTGACGTCACGAGTCGGCGTCACGCCCACGTCAGCAGCGGGATATGTCTTAAGTGACGGGTTGGCGATGGTGGGCACTCGGTCAATACAGGGCCACTGAGTGCTAGTGCTCGAAAGGTTCCCGAGGTCTGACGCGGCCGGTGCCGCTCAGGGCCTTTATCACCGAAATAGACCGGTCGATAACCGGCGAGCAGAGGCGCCAAACAAGGCTCCGGCGGGCAGAGGGCCGCCAAACAAGGCCATTACACCGAGATCGAGAAAAATAACGGGTTGGCCTTCACCAGAACAGCTGTTTTTGGACAAGAAGCGCGTCTCGGTGAAGCAGGTGATAACGCTGGCTCGCTGAGATTAGCCCGATTCCGTTGGATGAGCAGCGTCCGGATAATAAACCCCAGCCATTGCACCAGAGACCATGCAGCGGGGGCCCTGGGCGGCCAGTGACGTTTAAGCCGAGGGCGTTGACCGCGGCCACAGCTTTGATCTAAAGGTCAGGCGGACAAGCGCATGGCGTATGCCAGCTTATCGTCGGCTTGACATAGGTCCCAATGCTGGCGTATATCACAGAGCAAAAGCAGTGCTACATTATACCGTTGACAACGATACAGGCGAGCAATAAGAGGGAAACAGGGTGCGTATGTTGCCTTAATTGCCCCCAAAATTAGCAGGTGGGATGGACAAAGAGTTCCATAGGCGACGCCTTATATCAGTGAAGAGTACCGCACAATTGACGTAGAACATCACCGGATAGCTGTGATCTACAGCGGTGAAGAGTACCGCACAATCGGTTTAGAACATCACAGGATAGCTGTGATCTACAGCGGTGAAGAGAACCGCACAATCGGTTAGTTAGAACATCACAGGATAGCTGTGATTTACAGCGGTTGAAGAGAATCGCACAATCGGTTAGAACATCAGAGAATAGCTGTGATCTACAGCGTGAAGAGTACCGCACAATCAGTAGAACATCACAGGATAGCTGTGATTTACAGCGGTGAAGAGAACCGCACAGTCGGTTTAGAACATCACAGGATAGCTGTGATCTACAGCGGTGAAGAGTACCGCACAATCGGTAGAACATCACAGGATAGCTGTGATTACAGCGGTGAAGAGAACCGCACAGTCGGTAGAACATCAGAGGATAGCTGTGATCTACAGCGGTTGAAGAGAACCGCACAATCGGTAGAACATCAGAGGATAGCTGTGATCTACAGCGGTTGCAGAGTACCGCACAATCGGTAGAACATCAGAGGATAGCTGTGATCTACAGCGGTGCAGAGTAACGCATAATCGGTAGAGAACATCAGAGGATAGCTGTGATCTACAGCGGTGAAGAGAACCGCACAATCCGTAGAACATCAGAGGATAGCTGTGATCTACAGCGGTGAAGAGTACCGCACAATCGGTAGAACATCAGAGGATAGCTGTGATCTACAGCGGTGAAGAGAATCGCACAATCGGTTAGAACATCAGAGGATAACTGTGATTTACAGCGGTGTGAAGAGAACCGCACAACCGGGTAGAACATCAGAGGATAGCTGTGATCTACAGCGATGCAGAGAACCGCACAATCGGTAGAAAATCAGAGAAAAGCTGTGATCTACATCAGTACAGAGAACCGCACAGTCGGTAGAACATTACAGGATAGCTGCACTCAGCACTGCATATGTGAGCGTTTGAAAAGGTTCATTATACATACTGCCGGGTTACAAGTCACATTTCAAGCGAGTTTGCTGGACCTTACGTTATGAACAGAGGGCAGTTTATCTAAAATAGAACCCGATGCGAAAATTTTAAAACAAGTTTATTTTCACACCTGTGGATGTAGCTTCGTTTCCCTATGGAAAAAGGCTCCTTAAGAGAAAAGGAGCACTCCATGCCCAGGTAATGTCAGGACACTCATGCATTCATAATTGGCAGAAAGCAAGGGCGTAGTACGCCTTCTACGACTCTTTCTCGTAACGATCAAATCATATCACTGAAAATGCAAACAGAAAGGAGATGTGTGCCTACCAAAATGGCTGACATCAATGTAGGGATAGGAGTGCCGCGAGCACCCGTTTTTAAAAGCACAACGCCAGGGGAGAGTATACGCGCAGGAAAAACAGCTTGCGGCAAGCGGAACTCCATGTACTCTGCAAGCCGAACCGAACGAAACCCCAGTATGGGCAAAGCGGCTCCGGGGTCGCCTGCGGCCAAAAAAAGACAAAAAAACCAACTGCGTAAGGTTTTGAATGAGCCCTATGGGGAGTGCAAGACCGGCGGTCATCGTAAAGGACGGTTGAGAGCAATTTTCCCTGGATGGTACCAATGTACCGCTGATGTTGCGGCAAGCTTACGAAAAACGCTGCTAGTGAGGACTAAGCAGATACATCCAAACCTACTTCCGCGATGGCGGTGTCCTGGTGTGGCTCGATCTCGCCCAAACGTCATTATAAAAAGCCATCACACCTGAATTGGAACTGCGCGCCAAGGGCACTGGAACTGAGCATCAAAAAGCTAGAAATTCCAAAGGTTTCATGTGCCGATTATCAGTCTGGTGTACCTAAGACTCAGCCCATAACAAAGTTTTAGACCTGCTAAAAGGTCATGCCTACAAGGATGGCCCTGACGCCAGAAATGTTTTGTGAACCGAAAAAAGGTGAGCGCCAAACCAGGTAAAGCGATACGAAGATACATAGCTACATAAAAAAACTTGAGCTGAAGGCGCTGTCGAAGGGGCAGGGACCATGGATCACCCCCTAGAGTACTGAGCTGAAGGCGCTTGTTGAGGGGCAGGGACCATGGATCACCCCTAGAGTACTGAGCTGAAGGCGCTGTCGAAGGGGCATGAACCATGGAACACCCCTAGAGTGCTGAGCTGAAGGCGCTGTCGAAGGGGCAGGGACCATGGAACATCCCTAGAGTACTGAGCTGAAGGCGCCGTCGAACGGGCAGGGATCATGAAACACCCCTAGAGCACTGAGCTGAAGGCGCTTTCGGATGGGCTGGGACCATGGAGCACTCCTAGAGTACTGAGCTGAAGGCGCTGTCGAACGGGTAGGGATCACGGAACACCCCTAGAGTACTGAGCTGAAGGCGCCGTCGAACGGGCAGGGACCACGGAACGCCCCTTGAGCACTGAGCTGAGGGCGCTGTCGGATGGGCAGGGGCCATGAAACGCCCCTAGAGTACTGAGCTGAAGGCGCTGTCGGATGCGTACCCATAGAATACTGAGTGACGGCCAAGCAGTTTTTGTGTTTTCAATGTTATGAGCATCCTGTTACAAAACCGCCGGGATGGTAAATGTGTTAAAAAGGTCTCGTCTCCTTCTGGTAACATTTTGACATATGGTTTGTGTCGAAGCGATCAAAACTTAACATGACGCACTTCACACCCGCCACCGAGCTGCACAGCACTCTCACAGCCTTGAATATCGTCAGGACCACAAGTGAGGTAACAATAATGCACCCTGAAAACATTGCTAAGACCACAACAAGGCACTCGATGGCTTAACGTCACCTATCTGCTTTGAAACGGTGCGTGACCGTACGGACTACGACCAACGACCAACGAGGACTACGACCAACGAGGCCATGACGGCCGGCATCACCAGCACCTGGTGACCGCTGTCAGGCGAGGCCGTACGTCACCAGCACCTGGTCACCGCTGTCACGCGAGGCCGTCACTGTCACCAGCACCTGGTCACCACTGTCAGGCGAGGCCTTCACAGTCAACAGCACCTGGTGACCGCTGTCAGACGAGGCCGTCACTGTCACCAGCACCTGGTGACCGCTGTCAGGCGAGGCCGTCACTGTCACCAGCACCTGGTGACCGCTGTCAGGCGAGGCCGTTGCTGTCACCAGTTCACTATTAACTCTTTGAAGACAGCTTACCCACCATTCGGCCCACAAGTGGTAATTCGTGAGCCACCCGCGTGTAGCTTACCTCAATTGACCAATATGAATAGTCGAAGTTGAAGCTCTTGATGTTGTCATTGATTTGTTTCGGATTGGTGATGACTGAAACAGACGTTTACGTAAGACTCAGTTCCACATGGGCTCACACACACGCACCAGCAAGCCACGTATTGAAACTAATTATAAGGCCCAAGGATTGTTTGTTTGTATAGACTCCATAGGTACCTTGAGGGTCATATCTCACAAAAATATGCGGTGGCCAGTTTGATCTGATCTGGTCAGCAAACAGTCAGCTGGCTTAATAGCGCCACACTTGATAATCCCCCATCGGATGCGATACGTCCGGCCTTCCAGCCAATGTAGACCTTTAAATTGTTCTGACTTATTCCGGTCCGGTGTTGTTTTACCCTTATAAGCAATGGCACAGGAAACAAGAAGTCCAACCGCTTAAAAAAATACAACGCGTCATTTTTTATTCGAGCCTTGCGTGATTGTGCGAGCTTCTAACAAGCAGCCCGACCCTGAGCAGTCCCAAAAGTGCGGCGGCACACAACGCCTGCCTTCAGCCCCGGGTCACCCAAGGCACGTGGGCAGGCTTGTTGACGCCCCGGAGCCGGGCACGGGCTCATTACCCGCCACCACTGCTGGCGAGACGGCCGGCGCGAGCGCTGAGACGCGACAAACACACTCCCATAGATGGGTATTGTGATGCCGGGGAGAGTCACGCCTGGCGGCGAGCTCGAATAGCAGGTATTGCCGACTGGCAGCGGGGACACGCGCGGTGTGCTCCGCTAATCTCCAGACCCGCTTCAGAGAGAGGGGTGCTGATCTCGAGCGCCGCTTCAGTGGGCGGGGTGCTGATCTCGAACGCCGCTTTCAGTGAGAAGGGGTGCTGAGCTCGAGCACCGCTTAAGCGAGATAGGGGGCCCATTGGCTTCAGGGTCAGTAGTCAAATTCCTCCGTCTTAGATACGGGACGATATGACATGGATATGTTAGCGGCCTCATCATTGTTATGGTATATTGTGGAAATCTGGTAGCAATATATTTATATATATATATATATATATATATATATATGGTGTGTATATATATATGTATATATGTATGTATATATATGCACATAATGTATATACGTACATTGTCACGACGACACCCGTCCCAGCTCTTTGACAATAACGGGCACGCATTTCCCGGAGTCCGTCGCTCGCGGTAGTACGGCCACCACAGAGCAATTATACGCTTCTTCCTCAGCCCACAATGAATCGAGCTTAGGTTCATCGATTCTTGCTTTCAAACTGACTCCCATAACTAAACGGCGTGATTGAAAGCACGGCCTGAGCGCGGCGCGGCTAGAGGGGCGTGAGCCGGCCCCCGGCCGGCGGCCCGCGGGCCTGGCCGCCGCCGAGTCGGGCCGCCACCCACAGGACCGTCCGGCGAGTCACGGCTGCTGACTCACGCCGGCACCAGCGACGGGCGTCGCCGGCCGGACCCGGCCCGTCCAGACGGCGTCACCGGCATCGATCAGCGGCGCCGGCGGCCCGGCCGACCCGGCGGACCAGGGCCGACCCGGCGGAGCCTCGCAGGCCGGTGTCGCTCGCCGGGGTGGGCCGAGGCAGCCTCCCACGCTTGGGCACTGGCGTCTTCCTGACACGGAGCGACGCGATGGACGGGTCCATAAGGAGCGCGAGGACAAGGACAAGGAGCGGCGCGAGACAAGTCTCCTGTCCCCTGGGGCCCCGTCTCACCCAAGGGTGACAACTCCCTCCCAGGGGCGGGCACTGGTGTTTCTCTGACGTCCTCTCGCGCCCCGCGACACAAGTCTTCTGTCCTCGAGGACCCCGTCGCACCCCTGGGGCGATAACTCGCCCCCAGGCACGAGACAACAATGGACCCTCATTGGGCCAAAACGGAGGTACTGGTCATGCATCGGCTCAGTATTTGACTATTTTCTGGTGTCCAGGGATGGTCCGGATAATGCTCGATGAATTCCCTGGATGTTATGTGAAGGTCAGATCAGGTCAGAGTCAGGTCCAGGTGAAGCTGGACGCAAATACGATCTACACACTTGTGAAATGTACATTGACTGGTTAAATGAACCAAGTATAAATGCGTGGGGAAGGGAATAGCCACAGGAGGCGAAAAACATAGGAATAAATCACCCAAAAAGACAAAGGAATGGGAATAAGGAGAATAGTCGGCAAGCCACGCCAAGAGTCCTTTGCGAGAGGTGCACGTACACAAGTGCCCGACGGGCTGCGCAAACAGAGTGGATGCAGAATGTAGGGACTCCACTCACTTGTGGTGTTTCATCCATCTCGATGATGCCGTCGCATTCACGGCTGACCTCGCGGGCATTGAAGGGCCGGACCCGGACGGCCACCTTCACGGACGACATGGCGCCGTCGACCGCAGCGACGCCTGGCGGCACAGACACGAAACATGTCGGCCGGTTTCGCCCAGCTACGTCCAGCAGGTATCAGCGCGGCCAGCACCAACTCTAGCTTCTCAACTGTATTTACGCGGTGGCCTTATGTGGAATTTTCATGTAGCTGTTTGTGGAGGGCTTTGTTTCGTGTTCCATTTGTGTGCTGGGCACCAATACACTCAGACTCAACAGAGACAGTCGAAACTGAGCGCCAACCGTTTTTGGAACCATGTTTGCATAAAAGAACATCGATCTTGACGGGCATAGAGTGAGCATAGGCGACGCCTTTCGAGCGCCAGGGCAAGCCGGGTCCGGGTAGGCAATCAATGCCAAACCCGCCGTACATCGGCGCTATGCGGGATAGTTTACCACCAGCCGGCCGGCGACACTGACGCCATGCGGGATATTTTACCATCAGCCGGCCGATGGCGCTGACGCCATGCGAGATAGTTAACCACCAGCCGGCCGATGACACTGACGCCATACGGGATAGTTTACCACCAGCCGGCCGGCGAACACTGACGCCATGCGATGATAGTTTACCACCAGGCGCCCGACGGCACTGGAAAGTGAATCCCAATAAAGCGAGTGTTATAATGGAGGCCACAGTGGCATGTGTAACTCTCGTTTTATGCACCACATATATGCACACACGCACACACGCACACACACACACACACACACACACACACACACACACACACACACACACACACACACACACACACACACACACACACATACATATATATATATATATATATAGATATATATATTATATATATATATCATATATGAAACATAGAATACATAAAAACCATAAACCACAGCAACTCAGCACGACCAAGGAGGAATTCGAAAAAGTAATCCGGGTGTGTGACGCATACATGGCTGATAGGCAAGCGTCATCCAGCTCGTTCTCAGGATTCCATACATCGGACGACGGCCGGAGAGTTGATTGGCCGAAACTATGTGTACAAACTAACTACCAGACGGGGGCGAAAGTCTGAATAATTTACAACCTAGTCATCCCCGATACAGTCATCCACAATAGAGAGTTATCCTCATACATAACGCTATGTTGCCAAGTTTTATCTACATGCACCTAAGATGACCTGGCCTTACCGCATTTGACATAATTGTTTACCAGGCGGTCCGATCGGAGAGAGCAAAACCATACTGAGAGTGCTCTTGGAGCCATGTTGGAAGCCATGGCAAACATGTGTTTTCAGTCATTACCTGAGAATGAAATGCAGCCTACTTGAATTGACATAAAGTAATTGTTCATAATAACCTATGAGCGGTTGAGTCTACAATTTTCGCGAACTATATAACAATTTTGAGACTGGATATTCAGCTACCGGATATTTCGGCTTTATGCGTTCAGCAGCTGAGGCGTCATTCTGGGAAAGCTGGCAGACCTTGTGGAATTTGGTCGGCTGTCTGGCCGGGACCGAATCTGGCCGTCTTGGCTCGGCTTGTATGGCCGGGGACCGGATCTGACCGTCTTGGCCGGCTGTCTGGCGGGGACCGGATCTGGCCGTTTTGGTCGGCTGTCCGGCCGTGGACCGGATCTGACCGTCCGGCTAGGGCTTACGGCATTGCTTTGGTACATTGTTGCGATATTCCCGTTCATTAGCCATGAATGCCATCCGTGATATGGAACTAACCGCCTTGACGCAGGCGCACGCACGTACCACGCAGACTATGCGGTGCACGGCACGCTGTGGGCTACAAAAGGGACCATTGGCACAGAGCTTTGAGCCCAGCACAGCATGTCAATGCCTCGTCAACCGGCCGATAGCTCCGCAAACTGCAGCTGCCGGCAAGGGTCAGCCGGATGCTCTCCCCGGCCAGCGGCGCATCCCCTGCCGGCTGTCAGCTGAAGCGGCTCGTAACTACGCAGAGCGTGTCCGATCTCTGACGCCCGACGGCCGCCTGTCCGGCAGCACCGCACGGTCGTCATCGCGTGTCGTACCCGGTAGATGGAACCCGTTTACCGGTAATTCCCGCAATCTACTTCCTGGCCTCCATTGCCTTGCCGGAGAAAACACGCCAGCTCTTGGCTGAGCTTTCCATCACGCGATCGCTCGTTATCGCCCGGTCACTGCCGTCGGATGCCCGCCGTCCGACGGGCGGCTGGTATGGGCCGGGGGCGTGCGGGCGTGGGCGTCCCCGGACCATCAGCCGCGCCGGACCCGGACTTTAGCTGCACAGAGGCCGGCGCATCGATCAATAGCAGGGGCAGCGGGCGAGCGGCGGACGGATCGGGGCCAGGGTCGGGTCGTCCGCCTCCCCCTCCCCGCAGGAGCGTCACAGGGCGGGGAGAGCCGGAGCCGCAGTCACCTACCCGGTGCGGATCCGCAGCCGTCCGCTTCGTCACAGAGCCACGGCGCGCGCAGCGCCCGAGACCGGGCCACGTGACGCCGAGGCTACGGTTTCCTAGATCAGTCCGGAAAACAGCATCCGAGACCGGGCCACGTGACGCCGAGACCCTGGTGCCCTAGATCAGCCAGACAGAAAAACAATCAATCGAAGAGCAGTTTCGCCACGGAAGCAATGGGGCATGTTCTCAGTGCTTGGGTCAGGTGGTGAAGAGGGCATAGCCTATGGCCACGATCGCAGATGAAACCAAGCTGGTGCCGGAGACGGAGTGGTCTAGAGAAGAACGATCTGCTGCTGGTGGCTGCACTGCCCCCAAATTGCTTCTCCCTTCACTGCTGTCAGCACAGACATGCAGACAGACAACGACTATGTAGTCGGGCCATCCCACCCAGCGAAACAATCCCATCGAAGGTGGTGACTGTTGTGACAGTGAGAGTCTTTGAGATAACACACAGGCTCAAAATGGAGGTGGATACTGGAACTGTCGCCATCGACACAGAACCGGGCGAGCCTTGGCCGATCGTCGAACCAAGTCACCTTGAGCCAAGGGAATATATAAATCGTTATTCAAAGATAGTTGGGAGTGAACAGAAAACATTTGGAAGCGGAACGCGATGGCCAGGACACAGCGTTCGCACAATCACAATGATCACACGTGCCTTCTTAAACTGAGCCTCAACGGCAGTCTGGTTTGCCGCAGCATAGGTTCGAACGTTTTCCATCTAAAGAGAACTGAAGTGGTTTGGCAGTGCTTCGAATGTAACAGCGAGCTCTTGATCTTTATAATCCCCGTAAGTATTGCATGGTCAAGGGTGAATAGCGAAAAATGCATAGCCTATGTGAGAGTCAAATATTTAAAGTGCAATTGTGATATTATCGGAATTCTAGCAGCCCACTTCTGAACATGTAATACCAGTGTATATGGCCTAATCACCGCCTATAGGCATTATACGTTCTGATAAGCCGTAACCCGTGCTCAACAATGCGTGCCACATACCTGCAACTACGAAGTGGATTGCCAAAGCGATATGGTGTGATGGGACGACGTCGGCCTACTGCGAGACGCCTCAGAAGGCTGCCCTTACAACACGTCAGTGCGGAGCGGGGACGGAAGGAGGCACGCAAACCGTGAGCACCGCGAAAGGGCATCTGTAAAAAGCCTCAAATATCACGGACGATACACATTTTGTTAACACCAATGCTCGCGCCGGGTACGGTGGCGGACCGTCCGCCACACAGATCATGTAAGAGCAGACCGACAGCGCTGCGCGTGCATCCTAGCTCCGAGCGACAGGCCATCCGTGCACGGATCATGTAAGAGCCGACCGACAGCCCTGCGCGTGCATCCTAGCTTCGAATCCCTTACTAGGAATGACCGGTGCCTAACTGGCTCGAATGCACTGTTCCTGATCGAAACTTGTGGTCTCAATAAAGCCACAGCAAAACTAGTTTGCCAATTGCTTGCTTTCACTGGCGCAAGAGGAGGAGACTTAAACAGTTAGTCACCGTGACGGTACAATGAGCTGATAAACGCCGCCATAATCAACCAGCCGTGGTATGGCAGCGGCAACCTCGAACTTGAGTGCAAACGTTTGTGATTTTAGTAATGGTCTCGTTAAAAGACACACTGATATGGCAGATATTGCTTACACGAGCTTTCGCGACAGTCCCCCTACCCTTGATATAAGTCACACGAACTTTAATTGTGCCCTGCAAGCTATTCGTGACGCTGCTCTCGTCGGCGCGTGTACCGTTATCTGGAGACACAACCACTTCCGCACAACTCGGGCCAAGCTCGTGCAAGATATCGATTGTCTTGGGCTATTCGACGCATAGCGTGTTAGGTTGGTCGGATTGCTCACGGAATTCGCCCACCGAGGAAAAGGGTTGGTGGGCACAAGCTTCGTGACCACAAATCACCATTCCACTCAGGACACAGCGCGTACTTGAGCTTCACAGCACTCGGTTCCGCACATGCCATTTTTCGTCCGTGTTTTAGTTGCATCCATGCTATTGTTAGATCGTCCAGGTATTCTCAGTCTTTGTGCCATCGGTTTCCGACCAAAGAAAATTAACAGGTAGTTAAAGTAAAGTAATCAGGTAAAGTACAAGTGTCCGTAGACTTCTAACTTTGTGAAAGAAAATGGGTCGGACTTTGGAGAAACCCTTGTTGAGATATTGTGGTTGGTTGGTTTAAGTCATTTTGTTTTGCTCTTTCACCAAACTTATCTTGCGAAAATACAGCCCTGGATCTAATATGCATGAACTGGATTTAGGACTTAAGGACGGAACGCGCCGTCGATAAATTACAGGAAAATAACTGGCCCGGCTTGGCCTGCTGGAATGGGGACACTGGTCCTGCTTAGATTTCACATCAAAACATGAAGTCCTAGTAGTTTTGAACGTAGTTTACCCATTCAAAGCTTTGATTGGACCGACTCTGCTTGTGCGATACCCCAGGTTGCTCAAATTGTTGGTTACTTCTCAATCCAGTCACCCGATCATCGTCTTTCACGCCTCTTTGTCGATCATTGCATCCCGCATCCCTAATCACTAATATTACCATGATAACACTTGAGATGAAATGGTGAAAACGTTGGAATTAAAATGACATCAAGGCATCGAACTGATCTTAACGTGAATCTCATCAGAACACACTTGATTGGCACCGGCGTCCACTCGTTCATCTTTGGTGCAAGTCTAATATAGCAAGTGAAAAGACCACATAAGCTCTCAGCATTCCCATGTGAGTAAGACAACGTTTATATCTTTAGAGCATGCGTAACGCTATGAAATCTTCAACGAGGCCTTACATTACAATAGGATATAGCAGCTGACGCCCAATGTCTTGCTTGAAATTTTCGCATAGCTGAGCACTCGTGCGTTCATATCACAGGGACCACCAGAACACTTTCGATGTGTTTGTATG